>NW_025920413.1:0-115874 GCF_902686445.1 Sciurus carolinensis
TCAGACTCACAAAGAGGATATCATGTGAGTGTCACATAGCAAGTGAGAAAATTAGGTGAATATCAGAGGCACCAGTGAAGATAAATGAAAGTGTCCAAAGTCATTTCAGAAAATAATGTGAGTGTCAAAGATCACAGTGAGGACATAATGTGACTCTGAGTGACCACAGAGGTATTATGTCAGTTTCTAAAAAAGAACAAATGAGAATATTATTTGAGTGTCACAGGGCTAAGAAGGGGAATTATGTGAGAGCCAGAGGACACATTGAGGGTATTCTGTGACTCAGGCCATGTAAGGATATTATGTGTGTGAGAGAGGTCACACTGAGGTTATTATGTGAGTAACAGGGGTCACAATGAAGATATTATTTCAGAGTTAGAGGCCACAGGAGGATATTATGTATCTGTCAGAGGCCACAATGAGTATATTTTATGAGTACCATAGACCACAGTGAGGGTAATAAGTAAGTGTTAGAGGTCACAGTGAGGGCAATCTGTGAGTGTGAGATGTTAGATAAGGGTATTATGTCAATGATAGAGGCCAATGGAAGACATTTTTGTCAGAGGCCACAGTGAGGATATAATGTCACATTGAGGGTATGACGTTAGTGTCAAAGGGCAAGTGAAGATATTTTTGAATGTCACAAGTGACAATGAGCCTATTTTGTGAGTGTGAGATGTCAGAGTGAGGATATTGTTTAGCATCAGAAGTCAAGTGAGGATATTTTGTGACTAACAGTGAAGATATTCTCTGAGTGTCACATGCCATAGGGAGGTAAAGTGAGTATCATAGGAAGCAATAATTATATTATGTCAGTGTCAGTGGTCACAGTGAGGTTTTTATGTCACTCTTGGGATTTTATGTGAGTTTCAGAAGTCAATATGAGGAGATATGAGTATCAGAGAAAAAAGTGAGGTTATTATGTCAGTTTCAGATGCCATGGTAAAAGTATCATGATTGTACCTGAAGTCACACTGAAGGTATTTTTTGAGTGACAGAGGTCACAAGAAGGATATGTTTTCAGTGTCAGAGGTTACTATGAGGATATTATGTGAGTGTAAGAGGCCATATTGATGGTATAATGTGAGCATCAGGGGTCACTGTGTGGGTATTTGGTGAGCATCATTGGTAAAGCAGAGGTTACTACCTGAGTGTCAGAGGTCACAGTGAGGTATTATGTGAGTGACAGGGCAAAGTGAGGATAATATTTGAGTATCACAAACCAAAGTGAAGGTGTTATGTGTCAGAGGCCATTTTGAGGGAATCATGTGAGAGTCAGAAGTCACAGAAAGGATATTATATCTGAATCAGAGGACACAGTGATTTTATTATATGAGTGTCAGAGGTCAAACTGAGAGTATTATACATGTCAGAGGTACCAGAGAGGTTATTATGTGAGTGTCTAAGACCACAGTGAGGATATTATATCAGCATCAGAGGTCACAATGAGGTAATAATGTGAGAGTCACAAATCATGATGAGAGTATTATGTGAGCATCACAGGTCACAGTGAGTATATCATGTGAGTGTCAGAGGTCACACTTATGATATAATCTAAGGCCACACTGAGGGTATTAAGTCAGTGTCAAAGGTCACAATAAGGGTATCATTTGAGTGTGAGAGTTCACAATGGGGGTAATATATGAGTATCAGGGGTCACACAGAGTGTTATGTGAGTGACACAGGAAAAGTTAGAATATTATGTGTCAGAGGATATATTGAGAAAATATTTTCAACATCAGGGGCCATAGTGTGGATATTTTATAACTCTAACAGGTTATGATGAGGATATTTTTTAGAGTCATAGGCCAAGTGAGGACATAGTGTGAATGTCAGAGGCCACATGGAAGTTATCATACAAACATCAGAGATCAAGTGAGGATATAATGTTTGTCATAGGCAACAGTGAGGGTATAATGTTAGTATCAGAGGAGAGGGCAAAGTGAGAATATTATTTGAGTGACTTAGGCCATATTCTAATTATTAAATGAATGTAAAAGGACAAAATGGGATATTATGTCAGTGTCATAGGGCACAGTGAAGATAGTAAAAGAGTGTTCAGTGTCACAGTGAGTACATTATGTTAGTTTAAGAGTCCATGGTAAAATATTATGTAGTGTCAGAGTCCAGTGAGTTATTGTAATAGCATCAGGGGTCACTGTTATGCTATTATGCAGAGACCAGAGTGAGGGATTTATGTCAGTGCCAGAAGCCACAGTGAGGTTTTCATTGCAGTGTCAGATGCCCCAGGTAGGATATTATGTGTCAGGGGGTGCTGTGAGTGTATTATGTCCATTTCTGAGGTCACTCTGAGGTAATTATATGAGTATCAGAAGCCACAGTGAGGATATGATGTCAATTAGAGGACACATTGAGGGTATCAGGTTTTATGACTCAGGTCACACTAAATAAATAATATGAGTGAGACATATCACTGTTATGGTATTATGTCAGTGTAAGAGGTCAGAATGAGGGTGTTTTGTGAATGTCAGAGAACACAGTAGAGTAATATGTGAGTGTCAGCAGCCAAGTGAAGATACTATGTGAATGGTATAGAATACAATGAGGGTATTACCGTGAGTGTCAGTGGCCACAGGAGACTACTATGTGTCTGAGATCATACTGAATATCCTGTGTTCATGTCAGAAGCCACAGTGAGGATATTTTATGGGTGATAGAGGCCATGTGACAAGAATATCTGAGTGCCCTGAGGCCATAGTGAGAATTTTTGTGTGTGTGTGATCAGAGTCCACAGTAAGTGAATTATGTGAGTGACACAAGAACAGTAAGGATATTATGTCAGTATCAGAGGACAAGTGAGGATATTATGCAAATGCCAGGGACCACATGAAGGTATTATGGGAGGGTTTGAGTCACAGTGAGTAAATTATATAATGTCAGAAGTCTGGTGAAAATATTGTGAGACTGCCACATTGAGGATGTTTTGTAATTGTCAGAGGGCAGAATGAAGGTATTATGTGATGGATAATAGGCACAGTGTATTAGGTGAGTAGGCACAGAAGGTATTAGGTGAGTGTCAGAAGCCCCAATGAGAATATTCTGAGTGTCAGAGGCCACATTTTTGGTATTATATGTCAGAGACCACATGCAGGTGTTTTATTAGTATCTGAGGTCACACTGAGGGTATTATATGAGTGTGGAAAATCACAGTGAGTTCATTTTTTGAGAATCAGAGGTCACATTAGGGTATTTTATCAGTGACAATGGTTATAATTAGGGTATTATTTGAGTGCCTGTGGTCATACTGAGGTCATTATGTGTTAGAGGTCACAGAGTATAATATGTGAGGATCAGAGGTCACAGAGAGAATATTACATCAGTGTCAGAGGCCAAGTTAGGTTATTTTGTGTTTTACAGGTCACTTTGATGGTTTTATATCAGAAGTTCTAGTATGTAATATATGAGTGTCAGAGATAACAGTGAGCAAATTGTACGAGAGTCAGAAGCCACAGTGATGTTATTATGTGAGTATAAATTCAGAATGATAAGTCAATGTCAGAAGCCAAGTGAGGATATTATATCAGTGTCATAGGCCACTTTTAAGAAACTATGTAAGATTCAAACACCTCACTGAGTATAATATGTGTGTAGGAAGCCACAATTTTGGTATTATGTGAGTGTCTGAGGTCACAATGGGGATATAATGTGTCAGTGGTAATGATGAAGGAATTATGTGTCAGAGACCAATTGAGGACATTCTGTGTCAGAGGCCACAGCATGGTATTATATGAGTGGTTGATGTCACACTGAGTGTATTATGTGAGAAACTCGTGTGACAGTGAGTGTAATATGTGAAAGATATTTTGTAAATGAGAAGATGTTTTTTAAATGTCAGAGACCACAGGAAATATTTTTAATCTCGGGGCTAATCTGAATAAATATATGAATATACATGAACATTGTAAGTATATTTGAGAGCATCAGATGCCATAATGAGTATTTTTGTCAGTGGCAGGGGCCATAGTGATATTATGTGACTGTCAAGGTCACAGTGATGATATTGTTTGAATATCAACATAAGAGTGAGGATATTTTGTGACAGTCAGAAGCCAAGTGAGGGTACTATGTGAGTGTCAAATGTCACAGTGAGCATAATATGTGAGAGTGAGAGGCCCCAGTGAGGGCATTAGTTGAGTGTCAGAAGTCAGTGAAAATGCTATGTGTGATAGGTTATAGTGAGGGTGTTTTGTGAGTGTCAGAGGCCATGTGAGGATATTATGTGAATTTCAGAGGCCAGAGTAATGTAGCATGTCAGTGTAAGAGGCCACAGTGAGGGTAGTATGTGAGTGTAAGGGATTATAATGAGGGAATTATGTGAGTTAACCAGGCCATGCCAGGACATTATATGACTGTCAGAGGCCACATTGCTCCATTTTTGAAATTGAAACAATTTTGAAATTGAAAAAATGTTTATCTTGAAAAATTGACTAGGAAGTTTAAGGACATACCCAGGATTTCATGGATGCCCAGTACACAGCTGTCTTGCCCATGATGATGAGAATTGATGTGGATTAAGAACAGGGAATAGAGCCAAGAGGTAAAACAGAAAATGCCACATGTTGGGACCAGGAGCCCCACATTCCTCCATGAAGTGTAAGCTAATGGGAGCCAGGCCTGGTCCTCAGGTCTTGATATGAGGAATGGGCCACTTCCCTAAAACCTTTTTCCTATAGACCATTTCCCTTGCTAAGCCAAACTTGAATTGGTAACAAATATGCCCAAAGTCCTCCCAGCCATGGTGTGCCATGTCCCTCTGGGAGTCACATCTTGAGGTCAGTACACTCTTGGCTAATTGAGATTTAATTTTGCAGTCATTCCTTCTGGGCATATTGGGCTAGGTGCTGAGTTGAAGGCTGGCACAGTCTCTTGGGCATGTCTGACATGACCCACAGTCTCCTAGAATTTTCTAGTCAGTGCCGGGGTCCAGCCCTAGCAGGAGTCCAGGAGTTCCACACAGGTAAATGGGGCACAGGGAGACAGCATCTGCAATGGATGGAGAATGAAAGACACAGACTGTAGTTCTGGTGCAATCACTCCCACTTTATTCTGGGGAAGCCTGGGTTTATATACATTTTTCTTCAGGCTATAATGGCAGTCTTGTGGTAAATATTAAAGAAGTTTCCAAAGCATAGGCAGAAATTGTTTTTTTACAAGGAACCGAAAGATTATGAGAAAACAGTAACCTTACAGATTATCCTTACCTAATCACAATTGTTTTAAGGATATCTAACTACATCAATGAGCTAATACAATGTTTATTTCCTGAATATCTAAACTCTATGTGACCTAAGACTATTCTTATTACTCTCACAGTTAAAGCGATAGACAAGTAATCTCATGTGACCATCTCTACTAGGTCCATCTGGTTAATATCTAAATTGCTGAGTTAAGGGCTACAGGAGGGCAGTGGTCGCAATGGTTTTCATGGCCAAGTTTTTTTTACTAATAGATTACATTGTCTTATGTAACTCTTTTTTCCAGAACAGGGCATTGTGCACCAATGTTTATTATAGGGGTGACCTATTCTTTGTAGGAAGGAAGGAATGTTGTGAAACCTTATTCTTTTACCCCACCACCACACATAAACAAAACCATCATTAGAATTTAACCAGCCTGTTGGAGACAAAGGCAGATCTATATCTATTTTCTCCAGAGGCTTTCAGGGACTCATTGCACAGTTGCAAAATTATTTTTGACTTTCTGAGTGGTAAAGACCCCATTGTCTTTCAGATTGTAGGTAATATTTTCTGGAATTTTTGTTGTATTCCCCTCATCCCCTTAAGCAATATGTTCAGACTGAAATGAGTAATATATTATCAGAAAAACACAGCAGAAAAAACACCATGCTCTGGAGCAAAACATCTGGCAATTCCCTTTAGGATGAGCCTTTGCAAACATCCTCCAGAGGATCTTTGTCAAGCACTGGATGGAATTCTGGAAGCCCCCGCAAGTCAGTGCAAGTATCAACCTCAACAAGAAGTAATGATAGTAAGGAGACCAAGGCTCTAGTTTCATCCTACTGTTAACAAGCAGCATATCAACATATGACCTTCAACAGTGCTGATGATGGGACTCCTTTGTGGGGTCCTGCTGAGGGGGTTCAGGCAGCAGGGAGAGAGAGAAAAAGACTCAGAGAACTGCAGCAGTGGCTGGCAGCATAGTCTGGCACCCTTGAATTCCCTTACAATGCTAGAAGACCAGCCAGAAGCAAAAGGTTCACTTGTGAATATTCACCCTGGATGGTAAAATACTTGAGGTCAGGGTCAGGACTCAATGTCCAGACAACATTGAAACATTCAGTCCCATAGGAATGCTCATTTCAATTCTGAATATTTAGGGGAAAAATGCTCAAGATGACTTGAATTCCACAATATCCAGTGCCATTATTCTTAGCATGGTACCTTCCATGGGACAGGACAGGTTAGGCACACCTAGATGAGCTTCCTAACATTAGTTCACAGTGGCAAGTGTGTAGGGTTTGCAAGAGAGAGTGGGTATCCCAGGCAGCTCTGAGGCTCTAAATGGGACAGTGAGTCTAATCTGATGACATAGCTCTATATTTCTGCACACCACCCCACAAGTTTACGAGCAGCACTATAGTTGAATATGTTTGAGAACGTTTGCTCAGCAAATACATCATCAGATGGCACAGTAGTAATCTCATCATACATGCAATTTTCTATTTTTTTTACATTTGAGTATTTTCTGAGTTACTTAAACCACCATATTGTTAACTATCATTCTAAAGTCTGTATAAGAGTTGTGGAACAATGTAACAATTGATTCAGTCATATTGCTCCTCTTGAATATTTGGGTTCCTCTAGTTTTTAGCTAGTATGAAAATAATCTGTAAAATTTAAAGATCTTACCCAAAATAGTAAAACCAGAGTGAGTGCAGAGAATTTTTGGTTGGGGAAGGAATTCTGTTGTCTCCCATCCCTTCCCAACAAGACCAATCTTCCTTGGAATCCTGTTTTCTTGGCACAAGCTCGGCCCTTGAATGGTCTAGACCTTTGCCCCCTTAGACTGTTTGTGTCATTTTCCCCTAATAAGCTCTCTTCCTGGTGCAGTTCTGCTGAATCTTAGATGGTGGGAATCAGTCTTCCCTCTTAGTTATCCCCCACCAACACTGAAAGAGAACCCAGAGGTAGCCAGACTGAAGCTCAGTTATAAAATAGGGCTGAGCAATAGGGAGTAGAGTGGCTAACTCTGAGAGAAAAGGTAACAGGCCACAGCCTGACTCCTGAAAGACACAATGACTTCATATGTTTTCTAAGGAAGATAAAATTTAGTCCATGTGCAGCATCTGGTTTAAGTAGTCACATAAAGCCTTTCCTATTCACAGGATTGAAAGTCTTGGAGTCTTCAGGAGGAGGGTGGGGTTGGTGGGATTTTTAGATATTTTTAGGTGACCCAAGCCTGTAATTTATATTTCTATAGGATTATTAGAGTCTAGCAGATTATGTGGTTAACCTCCCAGGTGAGAGAATATCATTGTGATTGCATTGTCATATTACAGAAACTAGATTATTATAGAGTGAAGGGTGAATCTGTCTTTGGAGCTAGGAGCCCAATGTAATTTGTGGTGGAAATATTTTCAGTTGAGTAAATGAGAAACGTGTGCCAGGAGTCTGGGGACATTGATTCAATAGAGCTGAGCCCCAGCTGGTAGTGCAAGATGGGGAGACAAAGACTCTCAGGGCTGGCTTGCTTCTCTGCACACTGAGGGAATTTTCCTGCATGCTCTCAAAGGCCCTTTTTTCCTTTGGTGACTCCTCTGTTCTTCCATGGATATTGTTCTCTGGCAGACATTTGAGAAGTAGATGAAAAGGAGAACAGTGGGAAAAGATGTGACTGCACAGCCTAGTACTGCCCGACTTCCTAGGGACACTGTGAAAACCTGGTTTCTTCTTATTAGAGCACATAACAAGCAATAATCACAGAATACTTAAATTCAGAGTTATGACATGACAAAATGGTCAGGAAAGAAGTTGCTGGAAAGAACCATGACCCCTTAATTAGATCACATCTAAAAGGATATGTGATTGGAAACTAAGGATGCAGTGACCAGAACCAGGAACCTGGTTTTGAAGTGTGTAAACTTGACTACATTGGGGTAGGATATCCTCCTGGCCTCCTGGCTGAGGGAAGTTGGGACTTCCCTCACCTTACAATCAGAGTGCAATGGAGATTGAAGGAGTGTCTGGATAACTGCATGTGGCAGAAGAGAACAGAGGTCATTTATGTTCTGGTGTGATCCAGTAGCTCCAATTCTCCAAGCTGAGTCTGAAGACCCTGCCTCAGATGAATGATTTTGAATGGTGCACAAAGGACCTGTAATTAATTTAATAGTTCTATAGGATTTTGAGGTCAATTTTTATTTGGGGCAAATGATACTCATTTTTGTTGAAAATTGCCTTAAACCACTGAGGTTTTATTTTTTTTATTTTTTATTTTTTTGGAGTTAACATTTATTTATTTATTATTTTTTTATTGTAAACAAATGTGATACATTATGTTTCTCTATTTGTACATGGAGTCAAGGCATACAATTTGTGTAATCATAAATTTACATAGGGTAATATTGTTTGATTCATTCTGTTTTTTTTTTCTTCCCCCCACCCCTCCCACCCCTCTTTTCCCTCTATACAGTCCTTCCTTCCTCCATTCTTACCACCCTCCTTAACCCTAACCCTAAACCTAATCCTAAACCTAACGCTAACCCCTCGCACTCCCCATTATATGTTCTCATATGCTTATCAGCGAGATCATTCGTCCTTTGGTTTTTTGGGGCTGGCTTAACTCACTTAGCATGATATTCTCCAATTTCATCCATTTGCCTGCAAATGCCATAATTTTATCATTCTTCATGGCGGAGTAATATTCCATTGTATATATATGCCACAGTTTCTTTATCCATTCACCAATTGAAGGACATCTAAGTTGGTTCCACAATCTGGCTATGGTGAATTGAGCAGCAATGAACATTTATGTGGCTGTATCTCTCTAGTATGCTGATTTTAAGTCCTTTGTGTATAGGTCAAGGAGTAAGATAGCTGGGTCAAATGGTGGTTTCATTCCAAGCTTTCTGAGGAATCTCCATACAGCTTTCCAGAGTGGATGCACTAATTTGCAACCCCACCATCGATGTATGAGTGTACCTTTTACCCCACATCCTCGCCAACACCTATTGTTTCTTGTATACTTGATAATCGCCATTCTAATTGGGGTGAGATGGAATCTTACGGTAGTTTTGATTTGCATTTCTCTTATTATAGAGATGTTGAACATCTTTTCATATATCTGTTGATTGCTTGTACATCTTCATCTGTGAAGTGTCTGTTCATTTCCTTAGCCCATTTGTTGATTGGATTATTTGTATTCTTGGTGTAGAGTTTTTTGAGTTCTTTATAGATTCTGGAAATTAGCACTCTATCTGAAGTATGAGTGGCAAAGATATTCTCCCACTCTGTAGGCTTTCTCTTCACATTACTGATAGTTTTCTTTGCTGAGAGAAAGCTTTTTATTTAGAATCTATCCCAGTTGTTGATCCTTGCTTTTATTTCTTGTGCTATGGGAGTCCTGTTAAGGAAGTCTGATCCTAAGTCAACAAGTTGAAGATTTGGACCTACTTTTTCTTCTATAAGATGCAGGGTCTCTGGTCTAATTCTGAGGTCCTTGATCCATTTTGAGTTGAGTTTTGTGCAGGGTGAGAGAGAGGGTTTTAAATTCATTCTTTTGCATATGGTTTTCCAGTTTTCCCAGCACCATTTGTGGAAGAGGCTAATTTTCCTCCATTGCATATATTTGACCCCTTTGTCTAGTATGAGAAATTTGTATTTATTTGGGTTTGTGTCCATGTACTCTATTGTGTACCATTGATCTACCTGTCTATTTTGGTACCAATACCATGCTGTTTTTGCTACTATTGCTTTTTAATAGAGTTGAAAATCTGGTATTTTGATACCCCCTGCTTCGCTCTTTCTACTGAGGATTGCTTTAGCTATTCTGGGTTTTTTATTCTTCCAGATGAATTTCATAATTGCTTGATCTATTTCTGTTAGGTACATCTTTGGGATTTTAATTGGAATTGCATTGAATTTGTACAGCACTTAGGTAGTATGGCCATTTTGACAATATTAATTCTACCTATCCAAGAACATGGGAGATCTTTCCATCTTCTAAGGTTTTATTTAATTTCTTTCTTTAGTATTCTATAGTTCTCATTGTAGAGGTCTTTCACCTCTTTTGTGAGATTGATTCCCAAGTATTTTAATTTTTTTGATGGTATTGTGAATGGGATAGTTTTTTCTAATTTCTCTTTCTGAAGATTCATCACTTATGTATAAAAATGCATTGGATTTATGAGCATTGATCTTGTAACCTGCTACTTTGCTGAATTCACTTATGAGTTCTAAAAGTTTTCTGGTGGAATTTCCAGGTTCCTCTAAATATATAATCATGTCATCAGTGAACAGGGATAGTTTGAGTTCTTCTTTTCCAATTCGTATCCCTTTAATTTCTTTGGTTTGTCTAATTGCTCTGGCTAGAGTTTCAAGGATGATGTTGAATAGAAGTGGTGAAAGAGGGCATCCCTGCCTTGTTCCAGTTTTTAGGGGGAATGCTTTCAGTTTTTCACCATTTAGAATGATATTGGCCGTGGGCTAAGCATAGATGACCTCTACAATGTTAAGGAATATTCCCACTACCCCAATTTTTTTCTAGTGTTTTGAGCAAGAAGGGATGCTATATTTTATCAAATGCTTTAACTGCATTTGTGGAAATAATCATGTGATTCTTAACTTCAATTCTCTTGAAATCGTGAATTACATTTATTGATTTCTGGATGTTGAAGCTCCTAACATTAAACTTTGCAACTGTGGATTGCAACTGTGGAAAAGCTACTTAGATGTCCTAGTTTCTGTGACTTTCTGAATACAGAGAATAATGGTCTCATAGTCATTATCCTGATAATGAGACATATATTAATAAGGATTGCTCATACAATTCTTTTTATCTACATCTCCATCAGAGAGCAGAGCTCCACTTTATCCCACTGTAATCTTCAAAATCTGTGTGAATCTTGATTTCCTAATCCCCTTTTGCCTCTCACTAGAACTGAAAGTTTGGCCACAATGGTCACAGCAGGGGAATCTGCCCAGAATATTTTTATCTGGCTCCAGTGTCTGTTTTCTCTTCTTCCAGAAGTAACTCCTGATTTTTCTTGGGATCCTTTCTCTGCATTTCACCCTGTTGGGCGAGGTGGGGAGATGACTAAGTCTAAGAAATCAGAGCATGGAAACCCCCTGAAAAAGGAAACACAGTCTTCCAAGGTTGGTTTGAACTGGTCCAGACAGACTCTTTCAGAGACCCACAAATGGCTGGTAGGGGATGTGCATGGAAAGCTTACTGCCATCTTGTGGCTACAGGGGAGGCCAGAAAATGGGATGGAAACTAGGAGTTGAAAAAAGAAAAAAAAAAAAAAAAGGACATCACTAAAAGCAGCTGTGCCTTCAGTGAGAACTACCCCCAGGGTTGTCGCTTGTAAAAGAAACTACTGCTCCCACCTTTGTCTGTGTTAGTTTGAGTTGATTTTCTTTCACTTGAAAACAAGAGTGCTTACTGACATACTGTTTTTTCTCGATTCCCTTTCATTTGTAGTAATAAAGGGACAATAGAATGGTAACAAGGAACAACAGAAGAATAACTATCCAAAAAATTCAATTACCTAATTAATCAATGGGCAACTGAACTAAACAGATACTTCTCAAAAGAATACAAATGGCAAATATATATGTAGAAATATGTTCAACACCATTACTAATTAGGGAAATATAAATCAAAACTACATTGATATTTCATCTCACATAAGTCAGAATGACATTCATCAAGAACACAAATAATAGATGCTGGAGAGGAAGTGGAGAAAAAGGAACAATTTTATACTATTAATGAGACTGAAAATTAGTATAAATATTATGGAAATCAGTCTCTTCAAAAGACTAGGCATGGAATGACCATATGATCCAGCTATACCACTCTGGTATTTATTTTGAAAAATTAAAGTTGTCAAACTTCAGTGATAGATACTTATCCATATTTATAGGGGCACAATTCACAATTGCTAAACTATGGAACAGGCCTAGGTTTCTATCAATTGATGAATGGATAAAGGAAATGTGGAAGAGATACACAACTGATTTTTATTCAGCCATAAAGAAAAATGAAACTGTGTCATTTGCAGGAAAATTCATGGAACTAGAGACAACCATATTAAGTGAAATAAGTCAAATTGAAAATGGTGAAGGGTTATATGTCTTCCTAGGGAAGCTAGAGAGGGAAAAAAGGAAAACAAAGCTGGGGGTGAATCTCCTGAAAATCAAAGGGAGATCAGTAAAGGAACAGAACCAAGGGGTGGGACCAAGTGGGGAGGGAGTGGGGAAGTGCTGGGGGATCATATTGGTTAAGTAATATTGTTTGATTGTGTGCATGTACATATGTAACAAATCTGAGCATTATGTACAACTATAATGCACTAATAAAAATGTGGGGAAAAGTAATTAAATCCATACAAGCCTTGAGTATGACCTAATTCTGGCCATGTTTTAGAGCACATCTTTCAAGAGTCCTAGAGACTTGCTTCTGCTTACATATGCTCCTCCCTATGCAAAGAAGGTTAAAATTTTCATTGTGCTAGTGGTTTTTATGAAGATGAATACAATCTAGGCCATATTAAATTCATTTATTTTTCTTTAGATTTCAAAATAAAACGTTTCTATGGGATGTCGGTACTGTGCCTATTGCATCCAAATGATAAATGGACTCTTGAAGTGCTTGCTTTTTTTCTGTATTATATGTAACATTTTCTTAGTGGGCATGTTTGTAAACAACTACTTGTTCTATTTTCAAGCAAATCATATTTCAATAGATCTACAATGTTTATTAATAGCTATATCAACTGAGACATCCACTATGTGGAGGAGAAAGACCATCCTGGTGTTTAACTCTATATTATACTTTCTCCCTTTGCGTTTTCCTGAAGAGTTGGAAAAGCCAGAAAGTTTGACAATGTAGCTGAAGTAAGATCAATGAAGATCTTGAGAACTCTTTAAAATATTTATTGTTTACAGGACTGTTGACTTTTGGGAAACTGATGCAGTGCAAAGGCCCACCTTCAAATCCCAATTCTTGCAATCAAATTGAAAAGATTTTAGTCATGTCACTCAAAGTAACAGAAATGAGTTTATTGTAGTGATAGTACAAGGGAAAGAGGACACTCTCAAGAGAGAGTGAATTCTGTTAGAGAGAAGAGAGAAGTGTTCCTCTCCTGCACTCTAATTTTATTGGACGATCTCAGGGAAGTATCAAGAGAGTCCAGCCCAGGTCTGCCTTTTGACTTTTGACTGACAACTGGATGACATCAGACTGTCATGACTCAACTGTCAATGACAAGTCTAGGTCACCTTGGTCCATGCTGTTTCTAATTGGATTTTTAACCATAAATTCTTTGAGATTATCTTTTTCACCCTAAGTTTCAGAATCTGGTCTGTTGAAAGGGTCACAAAAGTCTCCCTCTTCATAGTAACTTGAGTCTCTCTTATCAACATTATTTCAAGTCTGATTTTTTTCCTGCAGAATATAGGTAATTTGCGAGGAAATATACCATAGCCCATCCACTCAGGCCAGGCAAGGATGCTGGTAAATTTCTTCTTGGAAAAGAAAGTATGTGGGGGTCATCACAGTGGGCCCACTTTAAAAAATAATTCTCTTAGAGTGGGGTTCTCACCACTCAAACCTGTTTGTCCCCTATTGATACAGGAAATCAGGATCAGGTTCCCTGGTGTTGAAGATGAACACTTGAGTGAGCCAAGGCATGCAATGCATAGAAAACAAATTTTATTTAAAATCAATAACAGAGATCATAGACTCCTCAAGAGAGGAGCTAGGACCCAGAACTGGTGTTCCTGGTTGTGGAAATGCTTTCCTTTTTGATAAACCCCCACCTCCTTAATTTCATGCAGATGTTCCCAAAGGCAGGAAAGGGTAACCTCAGGGGGTATTTACTTGTGTTGGAAGTTCTGATCATTCTAACCTGGAGGTATTACCTATCAGTTGAGATTGAGCTGGGAAGTGCTATCCAGAGTTTAGTTGTTATCAACTCATTTTCTTTTCTTTGATATACATTTAAAAGTCCTTTGCTCCTGTCCTTTTGCAGTTCAGCCTAAGTCACACTAGAGTTCAGGATGTGTTCCCAACCCTGGGCCCCCAACAGTATCTCTTTACCAGAGAATTGAGAGCAATGCAGATTCTCAGGCCACACCCTGTTATGCCCAGATCATGAATCCCCAAAGACCACCAGGAAGCCATCTCTGATGAAAAAGCAAAAGGGTCTTTATTGCAAGCTCAAGCTTGGACTCACAGTGTTCACTGATGCAGCAGGTACTGACTGAGAGTCCGGAGTCTCGATTCAGTGGGATTTTTATGAGCTCCACAGTAAAGCATGAACATTGAACAAAACAAAGTATATGATTGGCTGATCTTTTAGCATGTGTGGTTTGGCATGTTTCCATTGGCTTAGGGTACCCAGGTCTTAACATATTGACATATATGGTTTGGAATGTTTGACATTGGTTGTTAGCTCCTGATAGAAACCTAGGTCTGGAATCTTTCATGCCCTAAATGCAGCCTGTCATGGCCGTGGTTCAGCTCCCTTTTCAACCCCAGACCTGCAGTATCTGACTCAGGGTGGCTCAGAAATCCTAAATTTCATGATCCCTCCATGTGCACAATTGGGGCTAAATACTTATGCCTTGTTTTTATCTCTACTGCAAAAACAGGATCTTTCTCACCACTTTGCAAAAAGACTTTTTATGATAACCTCACTCAGTGACCCCCCGCAGAAAGGCATTCAGTATTAGCCAGTTACAACCAAGGTGCACAGACCCAGAGATACAAGGGGCTAAGCTCATTGTTCCTTAGTGCTCAGGAATCCAGGGAATATTGTTCCAGTGTTCCTTTTAAGACCTTCAAACACACCTAAGCCTAAAAGTTAAAACCCTGTAAACCTTTTGACTTTCACTTCTCCAGAGGTGAAAGCAAAATCCAATTTGTTGTTTAATATGTTCTGGAAATCATGCTGCTGCTCTGTGACCACTATTTAGAGGACCAGTTTGGGAGGATTATGTCTTTTTTATATGGAAGATCCTGGATTGTTTTGCATAGATCCCTGCTGTTGCCCCTCGTGACCAGGAGATGGAAGGGATGCACTTACCTGCTGACACCTTCAGCTCTTCTTACTTTTGGTAGGGCTCTAACAAGTGTTAAATTATATTTAAAAAATTGCTTTTCATTTGAGTTGTCCATGTAGGACTGCACAGGGTGTACTCTGCTGCAAGGTGTTTAAGACCAGGCTAGTCAAAACTGACTTGTTCGTATCTATTCTTATGAATGAGCTGAGATTACTCAGAGATCACACTTGAGGATTCATGTGCAGCCTCCTGACTCCTTTATCTTTCCTCTCCCAATGGTGCCATGTGCCAGGATGGATCAGGTCAGTGTCTTGATGAACTAATGTGGTTTCTCTTGGAAGTATCAGGGACATTTCTGTCTCCAATGACCCGCTTCTTTGTAGAAGGTGCACCATGAGCTGGCTTTCTGTTCTCTAGAGACCTCTTGATCTTTCTGACTGGAAGATCAGGTAATTCACAAGAATTTCAGAGTTCTTAGGGTATTGGGGCACAATATTGACCAATCCCCAGAGAGTCAAAGTGCATACACGGCAATGCAAATCACACAATGAGGTTTATTGCAAGCTCAAGCTTGGACCACAACCAGCCTCTCAAACCACTACCATGGCTGACTGGGGAGTGGCCCCAAGGGATGAGAAAGCACTCTACTTAAGAAATTTCCAATCATTCACATTCAAAGACCTGTATATTATTGGTTAACATTGGAACAGCTAAACATTTGTTCTCTTTTGGTTGGGTCCTGCCAATTTATTTGAATCTCATTGGGTCCTGCCAGAACTGAATGGTCCTGGAGGAAGAAGGGGGGAGGGAAGGGGTGAAATATGCAGAAGATGAATCGGGGCTAGGCCCCTCCCCTGTCCTTGATAGATAAAGTTTCTGGGCAACTGCCCATTTCTCGGACAGATATCTCTTAACAGCGTTGATAAACCCTGGGGACCCAGTATGTCCTGTTTGTCCTGTATTGGCCCTTGAGGGTAGCACCTGCATGCCCTTTCCTGGGGGGGTTTAATGGGCCAGTTCCCAAAATGGCTTGTTCATACAACATGGCTGCACAGATGTCACCTTGTTCTCAACAAGGGGAGTTCTTCCTATCATTCTCTGAATATTCACAGAACTTTGAGGGCAAGAGCCAATTATTGACTTTTTTTACCTTGGTTCTTTTACTTCCTTGATTTGGTCTCCAAGTTTTTTGTTTTTAAACATCCAGCAAGGCAGTTGCACAAGTCTTAAGGAGGGAGTAACAGGTTATAACTTCAATATCTCTAATTCTACAGTCATTTACCCCTTTTCTTTAATTGGGGTCGGTATTAGTAGTGGAATTATTACATCCCATCTGTCCTCTGTAGATGATTACCTGTTACCTCAAATTAACTCGGGTTGTTATATTAGAAGTTACAGTTCTGTGAAGTACTAACACATAACAATTACAGTTTTCAAGGAAAATACAAAATGAAAGTAACAATAGCAAAAAAGCATTCAGTTTGTATAATAGCTATGATCGAAGAAACACAATTTTTTTATAATCCCAAAACTTACTTAGTTATATCTCCTGTTCATTTTGAGACAACAGTAGTCTTTGAAACAAAAATTAATCTTTTGAGTACAACTTTAAATGAGCATAAGTCTGATCTATATGGGAGCCATTCTAACATGGAGTAAGGTGAAAGGCAGAGCCTTATCTCTGGTTAGGTTGGGCTCTTCACAAATAACAATACATTACATCTGAAACATGAATCAAAGAAAAGCTAAAGAGATTTTTTTTTCTTTTTTGTTGGAAAGCAGCAAAAGGCTTATATGTTTTACAATATCCACCTTTAAACAGATCAGGCTCTCATTATCTTTTAAAAATATATTTAAATTGTGTAAAAATAATATAAGATTTTACATACATCTTATAGATAACAGGTTCAGTTACAGAATGTTAAATAATATAAATTTCCAATTTAATTTTTTTATTTCTATATGTTTTAAAATTACCAATTTAGACAACTTTGGAGAACACCAGCTTGGTAAAGTGTTCTTTCAAGTTTTATATTTATAATTCATATCTTAGAAGAACATGAGTAAATTTAATATACAAAGAAATAATAATTAGTATCACCATTATACAGATGCCCTTATATTAACTAGGTTTAATTTTCATAGTAAAATTCAGAATCCACAAATATTATTTTTATTGTAAAAAAATGGGATACATGTTATTTCTCTGTTTGCACATAAAGTAAAGGCATATCATTTGTGTAATCATAAATTTACAAAGGGTAATGTTGATTGATTATTCTGTTATATTTTCCCTTCCCCCCACCCCTCCCACCCTTTTCCCTCTATACAGTCCTTCCTTCCTCCATTCTTGCCCCCTTCCTAACACTAACCCTAACCCTAACCCTAACACTAATCCCTCCCAGCCCCCATTATGTGTCATCATCCACTTATCAGGTGAGATCATTCATCCTTTGTTTTTTTGAGATTGGCTTATCTCACATAGCATGATATTCTCCAATTTCATCCATTTGCCTGAAAATGCCATAATTTTATCATTCTTTGTGGCTGAGTAATATTTATTTACAAATATTTACATGCTTGCAGAGTTTAGCAGCACTAGTAAAAATAAATTATAGCCTTAATTCTCTTATACATTTAGGGAACAGTGTTAATAATTCAAATTAGACATAATAAAAGCAGACAGATACAGGTAAGTTTTCTAGATGGCAGTGTTGCCCTATGCCAAATGTAAGGTATAAAAGTAGCACTTACTGGTTAAATCTACATTAATTTTTATTTTTAAACTTCTTTGAATATTTAGGTAAGGCTCAAATGAATATACTTAGTTTCAGATGTATACATATTTCCAGTCAGGTATATTTAGGTTATTCATGAAAATCTAGCCTGATCAAGATCTTAAGTCATTTGTTTCTCTGACAAAGAAAATTCCTAAAAGCAATAGACATAAAATTTTAATATTTTATAACTCTCAAGTCTTGCACAAATAGTTTGCATCAGTGTGAAGTTTTTTAACAGGCAGAAGAGGCAGAGTAGGATATCTGGCAAAACAGACTCATTGTACAATTTAAACAACTGTCTAGAAGAGAATGAGCACCTCTTCTTTTATTATTATTATCTTATTTTCAAAGACAGAATTTTTATTCATTGTACACAAATGGGGCACATGATGTCAGGGACGGGCTCTGAGGGCCCCAGAGCCACACCCTGGCCTGATCTCTAAGATGGCACCTGGCAGCTTGCCAGACATAGCTGCACTCATAAACAAGTTTTAGGAAGTAATTCTGGTTGGCTGTTGTACATGAGGTGATCCTGGTATCTGCCTGGAGACTGTACCTTGATAGGCTGACTTTCCTGGTAGTCTACTCTCTGATAGGCTGATGTTCTCAATATAAGTCTGAGACTTGTGGAATAAACTCCTTTTGGTTCCTGTGATCAAGAAGAGTGTATGCATTGTGATTGTCCCCGCGGGCGGTGGGCGAACATAAGTGGTGCCGAAACCCAGGAACTTGAGTTACAAAGAAGGAACTGATCAGGTAAATACAGGGTAAATAAAGTACAGTCTGGACAGGTTAAAGTTTGTGGAATAAGCGACGGAGTTAAATTTTGTGGAATAAGTGACAGAGATTGAGTGTTTGTAAGTGCTTTTGATTTTGTTTTGCTAGTTAAAGTGCTTTGCATTCTGTTTGTTTAATATAGAAATATGGGCACTGAAAAGTCAGGAATGCGCATGGAAGTTCCCTTAAAGGATTTGCTTCGGGCCAATGGAATTCCTCTAGAAACTAAAACAGCCCAAAACTTTTAACATCCCTACAGACCTAAAAGGGCCATTACCTCCTGATACTATTGGAATTTTATTAGGTAGGAGCCCTAGTGCACTCAGGGGACTTATAGTTATCCCTGGACTTATTGACTCTGATTTTACAGGAGAAATTAAGGTTCTTGCACATTCTCCTCAAGGAATTATCTCCATATCACCTGGGGACCACATAACTCAGCTTTTGATTATTCCCAGCCTTCATAATAATTTTCCATCAGACACAGTAACCAGGGGAATTGCAGGTTTGGGATCTTCTGGAGTTGATTTTGCCTGTCTTACCATGGACTTAAAAAATAGGCCAATGCTTAAAATAAAGATTAAAAAGAGAGAATTTTTGGAACTCCTAGATACAGGAGCTGATACTAGCATTATTACCCTAAAAGATTGGCCAAAAGAATGGGCTCTACAAGTAGCGGAACAAACCCTGAGGGGATTGGGTGTAGCTACTAGCCCACAAAGGAGTAGTTCTGTATTGACATGGAAAAACAATGAGGGCCAACAGGAAACATTTCAAGCTTATGTCTTAGACCATTTACCTGTTCATTTATGGGGCAGAGATATTCTCATGCAAATGGATTTAGTACTCACTACAGAAGGCCATTATAGCCAAAAGGCTCAAAATCTAATGGTAAAACAAGGTCATAAATGGGACAAGGGGCTTGGCCGCTATGGCCAGGAAAATACCCAGCCAATCAAAGGTAATCAAGGTCGCCAAGGCTTGGGTTTTTCCTTGGGGTCACTGAACAAAAGTATGTAAAAATAACTTGGAAAACCAATGCACCAGTGTGGGTCTCTCAGTGGCCCCTGACATTTGAAAAACTTAAAGCGGCCCAAGAACTGGTACAACAACAATTAGAAGCAAATCATATTAGACCTTCAACTTCTCCTTGGAATACCCCTATTTTTGTCATAAAAAAGAAATCAGGAAAATGGAGGTTCCTTCATGATTTAAGAGTTATTAATGCTACTATGCAATCTATGGGGCCAACTCAGTAAGGGCTTCCAGTCCTTACTGCTTTACCAAAAAATTGGCCTACAATAATTATAGACATAAAAGACTGTTTTTTCTCTATTCCCTTACATCCTCAGGATTGTGAGAGATTCTCTTTCACTCTCCCACCTCTAAATTACCAACAACCTGACCAACGATATGAATGGGTTGTTTTTTCACAAGGTATGGCCAATAGCCCCACTATGTGTCAAATTTATGTTGATCAGGTGTTAAAGCCAATTTGACAAAAATACTTTAAACTTATTATCTATCATTATATGGATGATATATTATTATGCCACTCTGAGGAAGACATTTTAAAGGATATTTACTCTGAATTAATAGAACAACTCAAAATTTGGGGACTCATTATAGCCCCTGAAAAGGTTCAAGTTGGTACTACACAAGAATTCTTAGGAGCCCAATTAAACAGGGCTGTAGTAAAGCCACTAAAAACTCATCAGGTTAGATCATCTAAAAACATTAAATGATTTTCAAAAGCTACTAGGGGATATAAATTGGATTCGTCCATATTTGAGACTTTCCACAGGAGAACTACTTCCTCTTTTTAATATCTTACAAGGGGATCCCCATCCCACATCTCCCAGAGAGCTCACTCCTGAAGCACGTCTGGTTTTAAATATTATACAAAAAATATTAGATGGGGCCCAGGTAGATCATATTGATCTCTCTCAACCATTACAATTCAATGTTATTCCTAACAAGAAACTACACACTGGAGTCTTTTGGCAAGAGGGTCCCTTGTTTTGGGTCCATCTAGCCTGTTCACCCAATAAAGGTCTCTTACCCTACCTTGAAGCAGTAGCTCAAGTAATCTTAAAGGCACTTAAATCATCTATCACAGTGTTTGGAATTCATCCAGCTACTATCATTATTCCCTATGATAAGCATCAACTTTCTTGGTTATGTAATTTATTGGATTCTTGGACTGTTGTTAGATGCTCCACTAAAGCTAACTTTGATATTCACTATCTTAAGCATCCTTATATACAATTTTGTAGTAATAATTCTGTAATATTCCCAAGAGTTACCAGACAACAACCTATTCCTAAGGCTCCTGTGATTTTCACTGATGGATCCAAAACAGGGACTGGAGCTATTTGTTATCAAGATAAAGTCCAAACATTCCTTTTCCCTAACTCTTCTGCTCAACAAACAGAATTCTTAACAGTTCTTGAAGTCTTTTTTGTTTTTTTTTTTTTTTGGGGGTGCTGGGGATCGAACCCAGGGCCTTGTGCTTACAAGGCAAGCACTCTACTGACTGAGCTATCTCCCCAGCCCCCAGTTCTTGAAGTTTTAAAAATTTTCCCTAATATTCCATTCAATGTTTACTCAGAAAGTTTATATGTAGTTCAAGCTCTCAGTAACTTAGAATGTGCAGGACTTATTGCCTCAAACTCTACTATTTTTCATCCTTCATGGACTTTACAACAAATGATTTGGGATCATTATAATCCTTTCTTTATTGGACATATCAGAGCTCATACCCATTTACCTGGACCTTTAGCTCTAGGGAATAATGTAGCAGACATAACAACTAAGGATCCCCACATTTTTTCTGCATTTGAGACAGCAAAAAATTATCATCAACAATTCCATGTTAATTCTACACCATTAAAACTGAAGTTTCCCATTACTAAAGAAACTGCACATGCTATTGTTAAATCTTGTGGCCAGTGTACAGTCCTCCATCATCCACCTTCTATAGGAGTTAATCCTAAAGGACTGTTACCTAATAATCTATTGCAAATGGATGTTACTCACATTCCTGAATTTGGTAACCTTAAATACGTACATGTATCTGTAGATGCATGTTCAGGTATCATCTTTGCATCGCTACACAGCAGACAAAAAGTCAAAGATGTCATTTCCCACTGTCTCCAGGCTTTCGCAGCCTGGGAACTTCCTAAACAACTTAAAATGGACAATGGCCCTGCTTATACTTCAACCTCTTTTAACCAATTTCTCACTAAATTTGAAATAACTCTAACCACAGGCATACCTTATAACCTACAAGGACAAGGTATTGTTGAACGTGCACATCTCACCCTCAAAAATACTCCTTATAAACAAAAAGAGGGAATAGGGGACACCTTCAGGTTCCCTAAAGATAAACTTTCTCTTTGCCTCTTTATTTAAAATTTTTTAACTCTGGATAATGAGGGTCATTCTGCCACTGAGAGACATGGCAATCATAAACAATATGATAGAGCAATGGTAAAATGGAGGGATGTTCTTACAGGACAACGGAATGGCCCGGACCCCGTGCTTTACTGGAGCTGTGGCTCTGTTTGTGTGTTTCCACAGGATAAAATGTCACCTATCTGGTTCCTGAATGGCTGACTTGACCAGTGGCAATGCTACCAATAAGTAATTTGGATCAACAAAATGAAGACGCCAAAGACACTCCTGATGACCATTCTGTTGACAGTCTTTCACCCCTTAACTCCACTTTCTTTTTGCCTGGGTGAAAATGGTTCTACATTTCAAGACTACATAAAAAACTTAACAGGAGATGCTGCTTTAGTTTCAGGGTGGATGCCTTGCAGATATAATGCTACCAACAATGGTTTCTGGACTCCTAGAATTTTCCCTCCTTGTAACCCTAAATATGCTACACCTCCTATATGAACTGGTTGTCAATATGTGGGGTCTGCTGTTCTTTTTCAGTATGGGTTTTTCTCCTCCCCCAACTTCACTTCTTATACGTCACTAAAAATTATATTCAATTAGGCATGAAATGTGTCAACCCCTTTGACAATTTGATGCTTTTCACTGCAGCTTCAGGATATACTAACTTACAATCTTTTTTTGGTCTCTTTGGAGGGGATTTTGGCTATGTACTTGGAACTCCTCTACATGGACAAACAGTTCTAGGTTCACTGGTGCTGCCTCACAATCTACGTGTACCAGAAATATTACCTTTCCACCTACCCCAGTTTGTGTGTCCCCCTTTTTTATGTTTTTGTCAGCTAATAAACCAAATTCAACTTCTTCTCTTCTCAATTGCACCTCAAGCAATTGCTCTCTTTCTCAATGCTGGAATGCTTCTGCATTTGACCTGGTGGTCTTAATGCATATTCCTACCTTCCTACCTGTTCCAGTCTCTGTTACAGATACAGAACTGCCAGTACTACTATCTAGAGACAAGAGAGATTTTGGCATTACAGTGGCTGTGGTCACTGCAATAGTGGTTTCTGCAACAACAACACTAAAAACTGCCATACCTACAGCAAAAGCAGTCAATCACTTGTCTGAAAACACAGCCTTACAGACTCAAGAAGCTTTAAACAACCATTTAAAGGCAGGCATACTCCTTGTAAATCAAAGAGTGGACTTACTACAAGAACAAGTGGATATCTTACAAGAACTTTTGGGACTGGGATGTGTTTATCCTTTAAGAGCAGTGTGTGTCACCCCTATTGCTTATAATAACCTTAACTCTGCAGCTATGTTATCTACAAATCTCTATGTCTACCTTACTGGCAATTGGTCATCTATGTTTGATAATTTAACCATTCAGCTACGAGCTGAAATACTCAGAGTCTGTGCCACCAGGGTTCAAGTTAAATCCATATCCAAGATGTTCTCTTTGTTATCTAAAGCCCTGGGATTGACAAAACAGTGGGATGGAACAGAAGCTGTTCTGATTATTATCTGCTTAGGGTTAGACTATGTTATATGCAGCCAAATTAGAGCTCGCCAAGATGCCCGACGTCATTGACGGGCTATAGTACAGGCTTTGACAGTCATTGAGACAGGCACATACCCCCAAACATGGCTAAGCATGCTGGACCAGTAGCTAAAGATGGGTAAGATCCGTGGAAATGCGTACCAAACTAAGAAAGGGTTCTGATGCCTGGAGGTCAGAATTCCAATGACGGGTAAGGATGTAATTTGCCATGGACAACCTAAGACAGGCATGGTCCCAAGTCATCATTTCTTTATTTAAAGAATAAGGGGGAGATGTCAGGGGCAGGCTCTGAGGGCCCCAGAACCGCACCATGGCCTGATCTCTAAGATGGTGCCTGGCAGCTTGCCAGACATAGCTGCACTCATAAACAATTTTTAGGGAGTAACTCTGGTTGGCTGTTGTACATGAGGCGATCCCGGTATCTGCCTAGAGACTGTTCCTTGATAGGCTGACTTTCCTGGTAGTCTACTCTCTGATAGGCTGATGTTCTTGATATAAGTCTGAGACTTGTGGAATAAACTGCTTTTAGTTCCTGTGATCAAGAAGAGTGTACGCATTGTGATTGTCCCCGTGGGCAGTGGGCGGTTATACATCCTTTTTTTTCTATGGTTGTGCACAATGTAGATTTATACCATTTGTGTCATCATACATGTACATAGGGTAATGATGTCTATCTCATTCCATTTTTCATACACCCTCCCTCTCATTTCTCCCTATGTAATCTAAAATTCCTTCATTCTTCCCTCACTTACCACCCCACCATGCCCATTATGTATCTTCATCCACTTATCAGGGAAAACATTCTGCCTTTGGTGTTTTTGGGATTGGCTTGTTTCACTTAACATGATATTCTCCAATTGCATCCATTTGTCTGCAAATGTTATAATATTATTATTCTTTATGACTGGATAATATTATATCATTTTTATATAACAGTTTCTATATCCATTCATCTGTTGAAGGGCATATACGTTGGTTCCACAATCTAGCTATCATAAATCAAGCTGCTATTGTTTTTTTCTCCTGGGGCAAGTTGTTCCCTCCTAAAACTAATCTTAATTAAGATAACATTGATAACTTTTCCCAGGGTCACTTTTTCTTAAAAGGCCTTTCTCACTTCTAATAGACCTCCAACAGAGTAGGTTCTGTTTTCTTTTCCTGGAAGATACTTGCACTTGAAATTTTTAATTTTGGTGTGAGTATGTTATCTGTACATTTAATTTACACAACAGAGCAAAGAAATTAGACAGTTTGGCATATTTAAAATCTGTGCCTTAAATCTCTTTTACTTTTTCCAATTTACACTCAAGGGGTTGTAACACAGGTCATTGTTTGACCATTCCTCCTTATCATCATCATAATGCCATCAACTTTAAGTGAGTTTCCCATTGTTAATTGTACCCAGCAGCTCTCTCTTTACATACTTTTGTATATAAAGGCACTGTCTAGTGAAGGTCACAAAAATTATTAGGGACCACTTTCTTCAGAAATCAGCAGGCCAAAAGACAGATGTTTGAGTTCATGGGAACTAAGGAGACCTTTGTATTTTAGCTCTGTGGATATGAGGGAAGGCCTGCACCCAGAAGTGTCCCCTGATCAAACAAGGCAGATCTTAATAAGTGGAGACAATTTTGTCCTCACGTTATAATTTAATAATATTAGAACCCATTGTATCATTTCTTGTGATTGGCAGCTTTCATCTTCCATCCCCATTAAGATAATTTAGTGAATTGTCAATGAATAAAATGGGCACAATTTAGGGTTTGTTCAAATGTAAAGACAACCCTGTGAGGTTAAGCATTCGAGTCCACTCCTTTTTCCCAGAGTGGCAGCAAAATGAAAATGGGGTTGGACCCTAATGGAAGTTATAAAAAATTAAGACTTAAGAACTAAAAGCACACAGCCAAATAGAAAGTTATGGGTCAAGTCAACAGCCTTGGTACCTTCCCAATAACTGTACAGAATAGATTTCAAGAATTAGCCTTAACACTTTTAGTATCTGTTGAGTATGGACTTTTACAAACATCTTTGTCCAAAGCCTATTTTATGAACTAGTATACTCAAGTGGAGAAGCTTTCCAAAGTTTCCCCCTCACATCAGAGGGAGATCCATCTCCTTTTTTCCTTTCATTTAAAACTAATTTTATTTCTTTTCTTTTTGTCCTCTGCCACCATCCATGAATTTCATTCTTTGAATTCAAGAAGCAGGAACCCAGAAAGAAAATCAGTGAGGTCTATGGTTCATATAGATTCATTCATCTGCAGAAACTGTGAACTGAGCCCTGTTCTCAAACTCTGGTTTTATTCTCATGGGCAAAGATTGGCTGGAAAGTAGTGTAGAGGCCACTTACTCCTTGTCTATTTCTCTATAGACCAGGCAGCTTTCCTGGGATTTTATTTTTCTCCTTTATATCAGGACTGTGTCCCTGACACACAGCAATAAGATTTGCAACTCCCTGGGGCAAGACTGAAAAGTAGTACTCAGATTGTTAGCACTAGTTTGGAAAGAAAAAAATAAATAAATCTTACTTTGTTGTCCTGCCATACTCACACATTAGAGGGAGCACCTTTTTGCATCAAACTCAGTTTTTGCCTATTAAGATTTATTGTGTAATCACATACATGCCTGTGCAAACAGAATCTTTTGTTTATTTTACCTCTGATAGACCAACTCCCAAGTGCAAGATTGTAATGATACAGAAAACCATTCAAAGAGCAGAGTGTTAACAGTAAAACATCATCTTTTTTTTAGACAGGTTTATACATGTAGGTGGCCCATTCAGCCATGATCTTTCCCAAGAAACAATCTATAGAATCAACACAGTATTTCCCATGTCTTAAGAGACAAGAAACAAATGCAAGCAAATAAAACTAGAGACTGAAAAAGAGGATCCCCAAACCATTGCCAACAGAGGAAAACTTTTAAAACAGACAGACCAGATAAGGGAAATTCCACCAAGTTCCCAATTACCACTAAACCATCACTTCTACAACAGTGGCACCACAGATGTCCCCACAAAAAGGGAGTAGATTTTCCCACAATGTGGAGGAAGATGTGTAGAATCAAGGGTCTTGGTGTGCACACTGAGGCAGCTTATCAAATGGCTGAGGTATTCAGTCATTACTGCATTCAGTTTCCTTCTTCTCAAAGTAGACCAAGATGGAGTAATCCTTTAAATGCAGGAAAGGAAGGCTGGGGTTCCCTGAAGCAAAGAGGTCTTTGGGAGCTGCTGGAAATCCCTCAGTCTCTCCCTTTACTTACAGGAATAACTCCTCTGGATCAACCCAAAGTAAGCTTTGCCATCTACTAATTTTCCAGTAATTAGCTCTCAAAAAGTTTGCCATACATTTTCATTCAGCATGGAAGTGCATTTGCTTTCAATGCCAGGAATACCCAAGAAAGCCAGAGTTGGGAGCTGCACTTGGGTTTCCACATAGGAAACAAATTTGGAATCAAATGCTCTGTCCTTGCCCCCAATGACAATTAAATAACAAGGTCATGGTTTTGAGAAAAAAAAATATTGCTTTGCTAGCAAAGAAGAAACACAGGGGACTCCTGTCACAAAGACTGTGATTCTCCCCATCAGGAGGAACAAGGGCATGTTAAAGAAACTCTTCAAGGCTACATTCCTGGTGTGTCCTGCAGGAGGTCCCAGAGCACTGTGATGGTGTGCTAACATTGACTTGTTAATTTGGAAGATATTCATTTCTGAGAACTTCTGGCAGATATCTCCTTTCTGTGGAAAACAGTTAACCCAATGCAATCTTGTTCCCCACTCCCAGGTTGGGGGGGGAAGGGAGAAGAGAAAAAGAAAAATATAACACTTTTAATAATAAGCCTCAGATCTATATTCAAAAAGTTAAGTGAACCACTTTCACAGTTACACCCACCTCCTCTGCATCAAGGTTGCTGTGTTTGAACCTAGGGCTCTCTGAGGCAGTGGAAAAATTGATGGAATTTTAGTTCATAAAAAAGAAACCTTCATGCCTTGAGATGACTCAAAAAAAAAATAAGTCATTCATGGCCCTTGAAATTGAAGCTGGGATCACCATCATCACCTGGAAGCTAGGAATGGACTTTCTGTAAAATAGATACAGGCATAACTATGGCCTTTTCTGTCTTTGGTTGTATCTGCACTGTACTGGTACATGCTTCTGGTGCTCTCTGAAATATTCCTACTCAGTATTGAGAAGGGATCTTTTGAAGAAATCCTTGGAAGACAGGAAAATTAAGTAGTTATGGAGACATGCAAAGATGTAAAACAGTCCTCAATTTGTACCTACATGTCATCCCTTACTAGCTCCATGACATAAAGTATTTGATCTCATCTATCTTTGATTGGCTTTTCTTTAAGAAGGATTGGTAGGAATACTAAAGAGTCTAGTAAGCACTTAGTACTTTATAGCATTTTGGTGAACACACAGTAACTATAATTATCATATTAAAACTATTTACAAATGATGTGATTGTTCTGGCTTAAACACAGCAAAAAGTGAGTCTGACTGTTGCAAAGACTGAGTCTTGCAGAAGCATGGGAAAACAAGAACTGAAATTGAAGATGTTATTTCAAACTTTATTAAATCTAAAACAAGCTGCAGATGCCCAGAGGAGATTCCATCAAATGCTGGGGCTTTCCGTTATGCCATAACCATGGATGCCACTGCTGCTGCCTGCACATCATCTCTGGAGGGTGAGGTGCAGCTGCCTCAGATGCCTGGAGGTCTTTTCCCTTGGTGCCACTGTTGCATGCATCTGTGCCTCAGCTGCACCTGATGCTCCTGCTTCAGGTGCCCAGTGTTCTTTCTCCAGACCCTGCTGCTGCTCTTGATGCTGTCACAATCAGCTTCACCTGGAGGTCTGCTTCCCTCGATGGTGCCTTGGATGCTCAACTGCCAACTACACTGCTGCTGCTGCTGGTGTTGACACCAAAGCTCTTATTGATTACAGAAGGTCACCTAGACTTCTCTTCTCTGGGTGCTGCTGCACTTGCAGCCAGAGCCACAGCTGCCACTGCTGCCACAGTCCCCCCACCTGCTACAAACACCACTGATGACTGCAGCTCTTGCTGACCCCCTTCCAGCTACCATTGACTCATGCTACAACCACTCCAACACTGCCCAGATGTCCACTGCCAGGGAGACTCCAGGTTTGGTTGCATGTGGTCACATTGACTTTAAGTTGCCAGACAGAGCCTGGGGTTAGTTTGAGGTGCCAGTGGGTTGATGCCACTGCCATTTTGGGGCACAGCTGCACCTGTCTGTGGACATTGGCCAGGACCTGGAGGTTCAGTGTCAGGGGGTCTATGGGTTTGGTTGCAAATGGGGTCTTCCTCTTGGGATTGTGGGATGCTCCCATTTAGTACAGCATCTCAGAATTGCTCATCCCTGGTTGTCTCCCTCCAAATTCCACTGGCACTTTGATCATGGGATTGCAATGTGGCCAAACCCAGAGCATATAAGACCCAAAGTGGTGAGATAGTGGCTAGGTCTTCTAGGGTCTGTCTTGTGGGAAGTCAGAGAGAGGCCTGAGGAGCTTTTGGATGCTGGCAGAGACAGTTGTTCAATTTTTCACTGAAATTTATTTTATTATGTTTTCTTCTCTGATCTCTCTCTATTATATTTGGAGCAGGGTGTTTTTTATGCATCAGTTCGTTGAAGACAATAATATTCACATAGTGTTTTGCAGTTCTGCTATATATTCTCTATATTCTTACATTTTTAATTTTTCTTCTCTCAGTATGTATTCTTCCACTTGCTTTTCTGTCTTCCTAAATTCCCTTTCTACCATTTCTCCACATAACAGTCAATCTCTGTTGGTTTCTCTGCCATGCTTTGTGGATTTTTGTTTCTGGTTTCTCTGTTTATCCCTCATGAGCACCATGTCCTGCACTGCTTCTGTTCTGTCTTTGTCCAATATTTGAGATTGTAAATATGTATAACAAATTTTCTGTTTTAATTGTGGACAGTGATTGAACTCATCATTATTGTTTATAGCAAGGGGACAGTGAAAGGCTTGCAGGGAAATATTAGATTTGAGGTTGTATATTGTTTGCACTGGGTGTTGTTGATATTTGTCTCCCTCTTGAAGGTGGGTAATGAAAATCTTTATTTACAATATCGGTGTACAGCGTAGAATCTGTATTGTCTCAGATCCATACAGCAAATGTGAAAACACACAAGGAACAAGAAAAACAAGGGAACAAAAAGGAACAACAAACCAAGATGCCCAAATTAGAGAAGCCACTGACAACACAATAGAAGAAATGTCCAAGAAGTTTAGAAAGTATATGGTTAATCTGGATCTGTGAAACAAAGGATGGTATAAAGAATGAAATCAAAGAGAAAATACAGAAAGTGAAAGATCACTTCAATAAAGAATTAGAGATTGTGAAAAAAACAAGCATAAATTCTCAAAGTGAAGGAATCAATAAATCAAATTATAAACTCAATGGAAAGTTCAACAACAGACTGGAAAATTTGGAAGACAAAACCTCAAAAATTGAAAACAAACTATTTAATATTAAAAATAATTTTGATCATGTAGCAATGGTAAGAATTCATGAACAGAACTTCCAGGAACTATGGGATAACTTGAAAAATTTAAGAATTATCTGGTAAAAGAAGGAGCAGAGATACAAGCAAAAGAAATGTACAATCTTTTCAATGACATAATATCAGAAAATTTCCCAAACCTAAAGAATAAAATGGAAATCAAATATAGAGACTTACAAGATCCCAAATGTACAAAACTACAGAAGATTCACACCATGACACATTATAGTAAAAATGACTAAAACACAGAATAAGGATAAGATCTTAAAGGCTGTGAGAGAAAAAAAGCAAGTTAGGTATAAGGGAAAACCAATTTAGATTTCAACTGATTTCTACCTCCAGACCCTCAAAGTTAGGAAGTCATAGAACAACATACTTCAAACTCTGAAAGAAAATGGACGCCAACCAAGAATTTCATATCCATCAAAGTTTTTAGATTTGAAGATGAAATAAAAATCTTCCAAGATAAACAGAAGTTTTAAAAAATCACAATTAGAATGCCTGCAGTACAGAACATTGTCAACAAAATATTCCATGAGGATGAAGTGAAAAAAGAAAAGTAAAAACAGTAAAGTGTAAAACTACACTGAATGAATAGTCAAAAGAAAAACTAAATCAAAGTAAAAGCCAGAAATATACCAAAATTACTGGAAAAAAAGTCATATCTCAGTAATAACCTTGAATATTAATGACCTAAACTCTTCAATCAAAAACATGACCAGATTGTATTAAAAAACAAGACTCAACAATATGCTGTCTCCAAGAGACTCATGTCATAGACAAAGTCATCCACAGACTGAAGGTAAAAAGATAAGAAAAAAATTATCACTCATATGGATTGCATAAAAAAGCAGGGGTTTTCTTTTTCTTTTTCTTTTCTTTTCTTTTTTCTTTTTTTTTTCCTTTTTTTTTTTCTTTTGCGGTGCTGGGGATTGAGCCCAGGGCCTTGTACTTGCAAGGCAGTCATTCTACCAACTGAGCCATATCCCCAGCCCGGGTTTTTATCCTTATATCACATAAAGTGCCCTCCAAGCCCATGTTAATCAGAAGTGATAAAGAAGTTCATTTCATTCTGCTGAAGGGAATTATACAGAAACAAGACATAACAATTATAAATATATATACTCCAAATGATAGAGTATCTATGTACAACAACAAAAATTAAAACAAACAAAACAAACCCTTCTCAATTTCAAGAACCAAGTAGACCACAATACTGAAAGGCCCCAGCTCCATGCCCCGCTCCCGTCCTTGACGGATAAGGTCTCCAGGCAACCACACATTCCTCGGACAAATATCTCTTGGCAACCTTGGTGGGCACGGGGGCCCAGCGGTCCTGTTTGTCCTTGAGACAGTTAGCAGCACAGATACCACCATGCTCTCAACAGCACGCCTGCCCGGAGGCCGTTACACTGATAAACGGGAACTGAGAAAGAACAGGGCGGTTGGGAAAGTACAGAATATCAAGTCGAAACAGGAACTGATAAGCAGGAAACAACCTAGGTGACCTATGTGCTGGATTCAAAATAGCCAATAAGAAACCTGTTGCTTACCGCGTGCGAAACCTGCCCCTTCACCCTATAAAAACCCTGTACCCCAAAGCCCGGTGTGCCAGTTTACCAAAGCTCCGGCTGAGGTTTTGCTGAGCACCCGCAGGCGCCTGTGTATCTATAAACAGCCTCTTGCTATTGCAGCCAGTGTCTTTGCGTGATCTTCCTTGGACAGGGGGACAAAGGGTCTTTCAATACAATAATACTGGGTGACTTTAACACACCTCTTTCACTACTTGACAGATCTTCTAAATAATAACTAAATAAAGAAATCATAGAACTAAATCACACACTCAACAATTTAGATTTAAGTTAATATAATATTTCTTTCATCAATGAGTTAATATACTTCTTTTCTTAGCAGCACATTGATCATTTGCTAAGGTAGACCATATTTCATGTCACAGAGCAACTCTTACTAAACACAAAAAATGGAGATAATACCTTGTATTCTATCATTTCATAATAGTCTGAAATTAGAAATCAATTATAAAATATAAAAAATCATTTCTAAAACATGGAAACTAAATACTACAGAATGGAATGATGAATGGATAGTAGAAGAAACCAAGGATGAAATACTTAGAGGTAAATAAGAACACTGATACAACATACCAGAGTTTCCAGTACACTGTGAATGCAGAACTAAGGGAAAAAATTGTTGCATTGAGTTATTTATTAATGAATAAAAAGTCAGCAAATAAATAACATTACATCTGAAAACTCTTGGAAAAAAACAAATCAATACCAAAAAAGAGGAGAAGACAGGAAATAATTAAAATCAGTGTTAAAATCAATGAAATTGAAACAAAAGAAACATTTGAAAAAATTGACAAAACACAAAATTTATTCTTTGAAAAACAATAAAATTGACAAACACCTAGCTGCACTACAAAGAGTATAAAAAGGACACCCGAATTACTAAAATATGTGATGAAAAACAAAATATCAAAATGGACAGAGCTGATATATAGAAGATAATTTAAAACTATTTTGAAAATGTATAATCCAATAAAATAGAAAATATTGAAGACATTGACAAATTTCTAGAGACATATGACCTACCTATAGTGAATCAGGAGGTCATACACGATTTCAACAGAATAATAACAAGTAATGAAATCAAAGCACCATTAAAAGTCTACCAATTTAGAAAAATCCAAGACCAGACAGTTTCTCATTTGAGTCCTACAAGATCTTCAAACACCAATTGTCCTCAAATTATTCTATGAAATAGAAAAAGACAAACCCTTCCAAGTTCATTCTATGAGGCTAAAATCACCCTGATACCAAAATGAGACAAAGACACATCAAAAAAAGAAAACTTCTGAAAAATATCCCTGATGAACATAGATGCAAAAATTTCAATAAAATTCTGGCAACTCGCATACAAAAACATAAGGATGGTGCACCACAATCAAGTCCAGTTCATTCATAGGATGCAGGGTTGATTCAACATATTGAAATCAAAAAAAACATGATTCATCATATCAATAGAATTAAAAACAAGAATCATACAATTATCTCATTAGATGTAGAAATAGCATTTGACAATACAACACTCCTTCATATTCAAAACAGTAGAAAAACTAGGGATAGTAACAACCTACCTCAACATCATAAAAGCCACGTATGCTAAACCCAAGGCTAACATAATTCTAAACAGAGAATAATTGAAATATTTTCTTTAAAACCTGGAAGAAGACAAGAATGTCCTCTTTCACCACTTTTACTCAACTTTGCTCTTGAAATTCTAGCCAGAACAAATAGAAGAAAAAAAATTAAAAGAATACAAAAGGATAAAAAAGAAAACAGACTATCACCATTTGCCAATGACATGATTCTATATTTGAAAGATTAAAAAAATTCCATGAATAACTTTTAGAATAATTGGATTCAGAAAAGCAGCAGGATATAAATCAATGGCCATCAATCAAACACATTCTTATACATCCATAATGAATCCACTGAAAGACAAAAACACTACCATATTCCCCATCACCTAAAAAAAAATGGGAATTAATCTAACAAGAGGTGAAAGACCTCTACAATGAAAACTACAGAACACTAAAGAAAGAAATTGAAGAAGAACTTAGAAGATGAAAAGACCTCCCATTTCCCTGGATAGGCAGAATTAATACTAACAAAATAACCATACTACCAAAAGCATTATACAAATTTCATGCAATTCTACTAAAATTCCAAAGGTTTTTTTTCATAGAACTAGAAAAATCAATCATGAAATTTACTTGGAAAAGTAAGAGACCCAGAAGAGCCAAAGCAAATCATAGCAAGAAAAGTGGAGCAGGGAGCATCACAATACCAGATCTCAAAGTATACTACAGAGTCATAGTAACTAAAACAACATGATATTGTCACAACAACAGGCATATAGACCAATGGTGCAGAATAGAAGACACAGAGACAAACTCATATAAAACAAGTATCTCATGTTAGGTAAAGGCACCAAAATATTTACTGAGAAAAGATACTTCATTCAACAAACGATGGTGGTAAAACTGGAAAGCTACATGTAACAAAATGAAATTAAGCCCTATCTCTCCCCATGCCTGAAACTCAACTCATTGTGGATCAAAACTTTTGGAACTGGAACAGAAACCTTAGGACTAGTAGAAGAAAAAGTAGGCCCAAATCTTCACTGTGTCCATCAAGGATCTGATTTTATTAACAAGACCTCTAAAGCACAAGAAGGTAAATCAAGAATCAATAAATGGGATTATCTCAATCTAAATAGCTCCTTTTCAGCAAAAATAACAATCAATGTGAAGAGAGAGAGCCTACAGATTAAGAAAAAATCTTTACCACATGCACCTTGGAAAAAGCATTAATCTCTAGGCCATATAAAGAACTCAAAAAACTTAACACCAAAAAACCAAATAACCCAATAAGTTAATGGACTAAGGAACTGAACAGACACTTCACAGAAGAAATACAATCATTCTACATATATTTGAGAAAATGTTCATTATCTCTAGCAATTAGAGAAATGCAAATAAAATTTACTCTAAGATTTCATCTCACTCCAATCAGAATGACAATTACCAATAATCCAAGCAATAATAAATGCTGTTGAGAATGTGGTGAAAAAGGCATACTCATTCATTGATGGTGGGAATGCAAATTGGTGCAACCATAATGGAAAGCAGTATGGAGATTTCTCAGAAAACTTGGAATGGAAGTACCATTTGACCCACCAATCCCACTCCTCTGTTTATACCTAAAGGACGTAAAATCAGCACTCTACACTGTCATAGCCATACCAATGTATATAGAAGCTCAATTCACAACAGCTAAAACAATCTAGGTGCCCTTCAACAGATGAATGGATAAAGAAAATATGGTATATAGAGAGTATACCATGGAATATTACTCAGTTTTAAAGAAGAATTAAATCCTGGCATTTGTAGGTAAAAAAATGGAGTTAGAAAATATCATGCTAAGTGAAATGAGCCAAACCCAAAACAACCAAAGTCCAAATGTTTTTTTCTGTTATGTGAATGCTAATTTACAAAAATTGGGGCATCAATAGAAAAGAATAGAATCATTTTATACTAGGTAGAAGGGAGAAAAGGTAGGGGAATTTTTATGCATGCAGGAATGAAAGTAGAGTAAAACAGTGATTATTACCTCATTTACAAGTAGAACTTCATGAATGGTGTGATCTAAATTTGTGAAAGAAATATGAGAGTACACTTCTTTTGTGTATATTTCAAAATGTATGAATGCATTCTATCATGTGTAACTAATAAGTGAAATAGTATCTGGTTTATTGCAAAAATGTAAATAAATTAAATAATAAAATAGAATACTAAAATTAAACTTGTGAAAAAAAAAAACTTTTGTTCCTTTTGTATATCGCCAGCTTCATCTCTACTGCTGGTTTTTGTAGGTTCTTTTGTGTCCCTGACAAAGGATTGCTTGTATTTCCTCTGGGAATTGTTTTTTCTCTGCTTGAAATGCTAGCTGCTCTTCTCAGCTAACTCTTCAAGTGCTATAAGTATGATACTGTATTTTTTTCTACAGGAATCATTCAGTGGCATTCAGTCTTTCTCTGACTTTATCACTGGTTCTCTCATGGAGTTGGGGTGTTTGCTTTTAGTTCACTACCAGATTGCTTACTAGAAGCACTGGCCATGTTCTGCTTAACAGTCTTAATTCCAGCTAGCACCTTACCCTCTGAAATATCCAAAACATGCTGTTAAATATTGCACTGTGAAAAAAGAAATTGGGCCAAATCCCAGGGGAAATTCATTTCATGATTATAATAAAGCCACTAGAAGTTTAATAGTAGAAGAGGCATATTATTTGAATTGTCATTTACAAAGAATAACTGTGTTAAAAAATCAAGTTTGTAAAGAGAAGAAGTAAAGCTTGGTTTTGAAAAGGTTTTGTTTTTAATTTTTTGTTTTACTTGAACATTTTTAATTAAGCAATTGAAAATGCACTTATAGGTTGATCAGTAGTCAGAACTTACATGAGAAGATGTGTTGGTGATAAGGATTTGGAAGCCACCAGTATATGAATGGTGATGTGGAAAAGTTTGTCTTATGAGAAATTAGAATGAGACAAGCAGAGGATTGAGGAAAAGTCCTATAGCATGCCAACATGAAAGAAGTGGGAAGAGCAATCAGGAGTAAGAGGAGAAGCAGATGTTCTTGTACTGGAACATACAGAAAAGACATTGCATATGGAGGCATATTCTATTTGCAAGTATTTATGATGTGGAGTAGACATGTCCCTTATGGGAGATTTGAATGTTTCACAATCTATTTTGTTCAACATGGCAGCCAGTGTGTCTGTTGTGTCCTTTAAAATGGCTAGTGTGGTTTTGGACCTATATTTTTAAATTTTAATTGATTTTTGTTAATTTAAATTTGTATTTAAACAACGTTTGTGGTCAGTTGAATTGCACAGCTGTGGAGTTACCATCATATGTGAGGCTATGATTTAGAATTTGGAAAGTCATGATAGTGAAATTGTAGTGGATACTGAAGTGAATGAAGTTCAAAGCTTAGAAAAGTGAGAATTGACTAAGGACACCGAAAAAGTTGTCCTTGAATAAAAAATGTAAGATTATATTGTAAGGGGTAAGAAGGAGGACCAAAACACAGAGGGGTTGAGAATGTAAACTGGTGTTGAAACAATTGATTCAGAATGTCCCTGGAAATTCTCACATGGCAGGAGGTGTTGGGTTAACCTCTGAGTGTGATTGGGGTTTTAAATTTCTTACATTAGATTTAGGATAAACATTTTTTTAACTACTTCATGGTAGGAGAGGTTTGGAGGAGCTGCATTAGTAGTGGGAGTGCTCATGTTCCTGTGGTTTAGGTGAGCTGAAGGACACTGGGCAGTTTTTACTGTTAGTTCCTATGATCTTCATCTGAAATCAGAGGTTGGAAGTGAGGATCAGTAGCCTGTGATTTACTTTCCTCACTTATGAAAGGGAATTAAAATAATATTTATTACCTACACAGAATTTTGCCTATAAAACCTTAAAATGCTTTTTGTTCTTTAAAACTCAACTATGCAATTGACTGTATGCTTATGTGGGAGGTATGGGGATATGCAGTACATCCTACTTTTGCTCAGGTTTGCCATGATCCTATAGCCTCTCTAAAAGTAGCCTATTAGAAAAACTGGAAAGCATTATATAAACTTGAATTGTAGCGAGGTGGTGTGGTTTCATCAGAGTGACTCAGATTTGGAGGGGCAGAAATTTGTTTTTTTCAGTTTCATATCTAGCTGCAGACTATTAATTGCCTCTTTCTGTTATGGGCAAAATAATATCCCTTTCTAAACTAAATACAAGTAAAAGTCCTTTGAGTACTGTTGAGATCTATATTGTTATTTTCTGAGGTGAGGTTTGACTGTGTTTAAAGGTTGAGGCTACATTTGTGAAGTAGTTGTATCTTCTTTTAATGACTTTATTTTTTTTATAAAGAGAAATATTTATTCTTGACTGTGAGACAATATACTATTTATTTATCCAGTTTTCTTAGGTGAGGATTTTAATCCTGATGATGGCAGAATAGGGCTATTTGAATGCAAGGTGGGGACTTGTGATGAATGGCTATATAAATTAGAAAACTCATTGGATTCCCCAAGTTTTATTGTCTGCTTCCTCCCAGAAGATATAGCACAAGGGACTTTGAAAGATTAAATTCCCATAATCACTCAAAGTACTGAGCAAATAACTGATATATTTACAGAAAAGAGTACTTTATTAATAAATATTTTGAAAAAAATTTAAATTATCTTGATAGACTTCAGGTAAGTTTCAATATAAGTTTATAAAAGTGGGGGCAGGGAGGAATTCAATATAATGCTTTGTTCTCTTACTTTCAAGCAAAATCACAATGACATTTAGAGTCTTTAAAGAAGACAATGGTGATAGATACCTATGAACCAGTTGGCTCTGCTGAGAGAAGGCCATAGACTTCATCTCTGACTTTGCCTTCCCTTGTAAATGAATGATTTTGCTGGGAACTTAAGAGAACTAGAGAAAGGCTATAGGTGACTGATCACAAAATCTACCACTCCAATTTACCATACCAATTGAGAAGTGTTTGTTCCAATGGCAGATCATATATATTTTTATATGAGGAATAGTTGCCGGGGTCCAGCCCTAGCAGGGGTTGTAGTGGTCTCAGGTGAGGGAGTAAGCAGTGGTGTGGTGGAGAACAAAGCAACACAAACTCAAGGAATGGATGCTAAATTCTAAATTTTATTTTTCTCAGCCAACTTTTTATACATTAAAAGGTAGGCAGTTACACATGTTTTTTCAGAACAGGAAAAGTTCACAAGGAGAAAAACAAAATTATTTTGTATAATCATTTCTAGACTAGACAATGAAGCATTATAATTATTCTAGTAAATGTTTATTGTGAAAACCTATAACTAAATAAAAATATTAATATTTAACTAATCATAAAGTTTAAAGTAAGCTCAGCAGGGTTGAATAAACATCAGTTGTATGACTACTGCTATAGTTAATGAATGCTAGACAGTTTAAGCTAATGAAAATATATCATCTTATACTGTGTGAACTTAACATTGAGGAAACTTTTTATTCCTTTATTTCTTCTGTTCCTGTCAATCCTTCCTGATGGGGTTGGAATTATTTGCCTATGTGCTTCAGGTTATCTGAGAATAGTCAACAGGGGATCAGCAGCTAGAATCTGTTTTTGTATTTTCTTATAGCATTCTTGGTTACTCAAAGTTTCATAGCAAATGACTAAATCCAAAATCACTGTTCCATTAGAAGTCTGCTTTTTATGTTCTAGCCCTGGTTCTTTTAAGACCCCTGTTTTCAGGAAAAACATATGAAATATTAATAGTAAACCTACACATATTAAGTGAGCATGGAAGGAAAATCCACAACTGTATTCCCAAGGAGATGAGACTTTGCAAACATCTTTATTACTCAGTGGAATTCTTGTCAAACACTGAGGGGAATTGCGGGTGGTGTAACAAATAGTGCTTTTCATTGCCAAATTTATTTCTCTTTTCCTTTTTAGTTTGTAAAAAGTTTACCAATCACCAAGAAACTCAGGCTTAGTTTCAGTGGTGCTTTACCACTGAAAAAAAGGCAAAGATTAATGAGGTTCAAGTATAGTTACAAGCTTTTAAATCTCAGTTAAAATGCCATCCTGGGTAGTTTTGGTATGGAAATCAAACCAGGTGAACAAAAGTTATGTCTTCATAGCACCAAATGTTTGAACTGGAATTTCAGTTATGTGTTTTCATAGTATTGTTTGTATGCATTTCTGTTCTATTTTTTCTTTTAGATTACTCTTTAACTTTATTTCTACTCATATTTTTAGGAATTACTCTGCTTCCCTGTGCATCACTTGGGTTTTGTTTCTAATGTCACATATTTCCTAAGTAATGTTTTTGAATTAAGCATAAGGTTGAGAAATCCTTTTACTCTTATATTTGTCATCCATCACTGATCTTCATCCTACTACAGGAAATAAATTCTCAAGCTATTTAATTTTCAAAACCTTCAGCCTATGGTAATCTTTCAGTTAAACATAACCTCTAGCTGAATGAGACATTTGTGATAATTATTCAATTTCCAAAGATAAATAAATTTTAAACATGACAAAAAAGAGAGAAAATCTGGATTATGAAGCAGAGAGTTCACATACATGCTTTACATTTAAAACATGAGATAGGAAGAAATACATCATTTGCATGCTTTGTATGGATGAAAGCAAAGGGATACTATTGAGAGCTAAATTTCTTCATGTAGGTTTACATACAGGCTGATGAGTAACTAAGCATAGTTTAGCTATTTTCCTTTCATCCTGATTTATGGTTATGTTGAAAGAGTCTCAGTATACTATTTTCTATATAATTGGATAATTTTTTAAAATACTTAATGAATAGTTTTGTTACAAGGGCTGTGTGAAGATATCTTAGGAGATAGCAATCTGATGTATTTTAATGTTTTTAAATAAAATTGAATACTATTTACAGAAGAATTATTCTAATTGCTTTCTCTTTATTTCTACAAAGAGAAACTACCACATTTTACCAAACTTTTTCTTATTATGGAAACTTATCTTTCATATTTTAAAAAAATATTTCCTTGGCTTTTAGGCAATGATTGAAACATATATGACATTTTTCCTGGCCTTGGATAATATAAATTTAATAATTTTTTCTTTTTTTTTTCCCAGTTGATGGATTACTTGCACATCTATCCTGAAATTTTTCAGTTTATAAAACAAATATCTATTATCTTTTGATAAATTTTTCTTTCCTGGTACTTTTATATAAAATGGGAATATATTCATGTTTTGAAACAAATCAAGGAATCTCCTTCATTATAAGTAATAATGACCTGTGTTTATGGCTATCAGATGAAAACCTGAAATTAAGATATTTAATAACAGACACCATATTCATTTTTTGAAAAACTAGCATTCTTTCTTTGAATATTTGTTTCTACTTCTCATTCATTTGCCTTAAGACACTTTGATCACTCTTTCTCTCTCTCTGTACTAAGATTGAACCAAGTGGTGCTTTACCACTGAGTTACATCCACAGTTCCTCTTTTTTTCACTTTTTATTTTAATACAACTTTTCACTAAGCTACAGAATTGCTTTCAAACTTGTGATCCTCCAGACTTAGCCTATTGGACTTCTGGAATTATTGGAATGTGCTACTGTATTCAGTCTAAGACATTTGTCTTTAATCAAAACTTTGCTAAGTGTGCTCTTTTATCTTTGATTTTCTTCATTTGTTCCTTTAGTTACTTGAGTAACTACCAAACACAGTTAGTCACTGGGAATATAGTTCTGAGCCAGCTTGTCACTGTGTTAGTGTCTGATCTCCTGAATCATATTCAAATGAACTGTATTTTGTCATGAACTGTTCTAGAGCATGACTTCAGCTGTATCTTTAAAATATTAGGGAGCTAACTGTAAATTCACATGAGTGTGTGTACATGTTGTAGGAATTCTTCGTATTTACTGGGAAGTCTCATTTTTAATTACAGCAAATTAGGCAGCATTGAGTTGATTCTTCTTTAGACTTTGCTTTTAATAAGACAATCTGTTTGACCTATAGTCTTTTATAATACTATTTTGTTTCAGAAGTCTGGTCTATGCTACAATGTAAAAAAGACTGTGATCCCCCTCCCCTACCTCCCATTCCCCAAACCTCACACAACACACTGCCTTCAGTCAGAAACTGCTCTGCCTTTCTGTCAAGTGCATTTTCCCATTGGTTTATTAAAGTTGCCCCAGGTTATCTCATGCCAGCCATTCCAAAATTACTTCTGATGCCACAGGGTTGATTTGACCATTCACACTCTATAGATTAGATGCTGAAGGACAAGAAATGGGAGGGAATTAAGTCCAGAAACAAATGTGGTCCAACCTGGAGCACTGGGCTCCAGCTTTGCTTGGGACTTCTGCCAGACATACATCCCCAACATTAGCTACTTTCTGGACCACCTGAAGGATCTCTTATAATCATTATAATTTGTAATTTTATCACTACCATTTCAATTATACTTCTTATGTGAAGAAAAAATGGGGGACTGAAGTTGTAAGAAATCCCACAAAATCCACACCAGAAACGGAAATCACATAAAGGAGTTTATTAAGCAAACAAAGTGTCTTCCTGCAGGGTAAGAGAGAAAATGAGAGGAAAAGAAAGGGAACGAGAAAGGTCATGTGCTAGAGAGAGTGGAAAAGCGAGGAGGATAGAGAAAGTGAGTAGGAGAGAGAGTAGCATGAGAAAAGATGGCGGGTTAGCTACCGTGAATTCTGCCAGGCTAACAGGGGACCAATAATGGAGAAGGATACTTGCAATCTGACTGATGAGCCAATAGCTACCTAGGATGTTCACAGACAGTATTTGGGAGGTGGGGAAATGACTGCAATGGAAATGGTGGGGGGAGCAGCTTTGTACATTACATTCCCCTGTTTCTGTTTTTATAAGAAAATCTTTTTTTCTCCAGTTCTTTCTGAAGCCTTCTCTCCCCTTCCTGCCTAAGTGACTGGGGCTGGTTCTGCAGGTGAGATGTAAAAAGTCCATTCTCCTTCCAGACTTCCAAAGGCAGATTGTTTTCATGGACTTCATTCCATTGATTTGACTGATTCCCTATTTCTACATTAACTGCCTGTCCCCAAATCTGGCTTCATTCACCCATCTAATTTTAGGAACTCCTTCACTGCTGTAGGGAAAGTGGGTGATGACTGATCTGGCTTCTTTGAGCTGGAAGGGGACAGCGTGGGTCAAGCAGTTTGGGGTTCCCTTTTTAGAAATGGGGTTAATCAAGGGGTCCATGGTAGAAGTCTGGTTGGGGAAGAGCAGGTCATAAAGGCATCTGGGGATGGGTGCTTCTATGAGAGAATAACAAAAAGACATGAGTACTGAAATGAGATTGATACAATATAAATGGTGCAGAATCTGGAACATGCCAATTAATATCATAAAGATGACAGAAATCAATAATTCCTCACCATTAGGTGGAAGAACTGAGAAGTTGTTCCCACAACAAGGCCTAGGAAATTCTTGAGAGGACAAGACTTTTATTTGGGAACTTTAACATTGTCCAGGTCATCAGGAATGTAAACCCAACATTTAGTAGAGATCTCTATCTTCTGTTACTAGCAAACATAGATTAAGCCTACCTGTGTCTGTAGGACTTAAATTGACTAAAACTTCTGACTCTGGAAGTTTCTCTTGATAGTTATCAGGCACATTTGACTAAGAATCTCTCTTTTGTAGCTTTTAGTTTTTATTCTAGTGGGCTAACACAAGTGTACATCTTAGTTACATTTAAGTATTATTTCTTTTAAATGCCCAAGAATGGCTATATTTTGGTTTTAACTGTTTTGCTAGTTGTTTAAGATCAAGCTGGTCAAAGTGACCTGTTCCTGTCTGTTAAAGAGTCAGCTGAGTTCCCACAGGGGTCACTCATAGAGAACTTAAGAGCAGTTTCTTAGCTCCAATAGTGCCATTGGTTAGGCAGGATCTCCTCGATGAGGTGGCTTCCCTTGAAAGCACTAGGGATGTCTCTCTTTTTCCTTGACCCTCCTCTGCAGCAGGTTCACTGAGTGGCTTTTACTTTAGTGGCCTCATAAATCTCCTTGATCAGGAGGTTTTGTGACCCAGAGTTGCAAACCTCCTTAGAGAAGTCCTCTTGTTCTCTGGGTTCAGGCTGACTTTGAGGGCAAGACCCAAATATGGACTTTTCTTGACCTCTGTATTTAATCTCAGTCTCTAAGTTTGATCTTAATCATCAAGCAAGTCAGTCTCACCAGTCATAAAGTAAGAGTACTGGGCTTTAATTTCAATGTCTATGACTTTACAGATATTTACCCCCTTTTATCTAATTGGGGTTAACATTATCTGTCCTATAGGTGATGACTTACTATTCCAAGTTAATTTACGGTGTTCACACTTCAAGCAGTACTTCTGCAAAATATTGATCAGACAACAATTATAGTTTACAAGGAAAATACAAATGGAATCACCAACAGTAAAACATTCAGTTTGTGCAATAGCTATCTTGAATTTTGGCTGAGTTATTCATTATATCCCCTTTTTGAGATCACAGTAATATTTACAACAAACATCAAATTTTGAACACAACTTTAAATGAGTTAAAGTCTGGCTTACTTTGGAGTCATTCTAATGTTCAGCAAGGTTGTAAGATAGAGTCTTATCTCAGGTCAGGCGGGGTTTTTAGCTCTGTTCTCTGATGGAATTGCAGATCTAAAGAGTTATGTCAGCAATCTTTATATATGTGCAATATTATTAGGTTAAAAAGTTACTGTAAGGTGGGCAGGAACAGAGAAGGGAGCTGATGAAATACTAGTTATCTAGCAAAAGAATTCCTTCCTGCCCAAGATCTGTGAACCTGAGATCAATGTACTGCCACAGCAAGGAGGCATCTTGTGCCCCTGCACAGGAGCACTCCCAGGCACCAGGCATGCCACAGTCAAGAGGTCAGAGATCCCAATCTCAGTCACTGTTGTCCCATTTCTGCTACTGCACATTACACTGTTTCTTAAATGTCATTTTAAGAAGTTTACATATATTGACTCCTGAGTTTATATGAACATTAGTTAACACAATTTAACATTATATCTAAAACATGAATTAAAGAAAGACTGAGAGAGATTTTAAGTTTTCTTTTGTGTGGCAAAGTGGTAAAATGTTATCATGCTTAACCTTTAAACAAATCAGGCTCTCAATAACTTTTAGAAATACATTTAACAAAGTTTACATATACCCTACTGATGACAGGTCCTGTAATAGAACATTAAATGATAGGTTTGCCATTGCAGACAAGTTTAATTTGAAGAATAGAAGCTTGATAATTTTTCTACTTTAAAGGCTTGTATACCTGGAAAATATGAACACATTTAATATACAAAGAATAATGTTTACATATATTGGCCCATGGAATAACTTTGTAAACTAATCAAATGTCTCTAACAAACACGTTTGAGTAATCACATACATGTCAACATTAATTCACTCATCTTATCATAAAAAAATAAGATATCAGACAAGTGTAAAAAAACAAGATGTCAGAGAAGAGTAAACAGTATTTGCTGTCTCGTTCCTGTTGAAGAAAAGTCCTAGAAAAATTGATGTTAGACATTTTATAAACATAAACATTTTATTAGTTTGACCACCTAGAGACTTGTGAGTTAATTTTAAAGACATTTTATTTCTATTAGTTTATTCAATTTAAATTGAATCTTTTTAAATAATGTGAATTAAATTATTTGAATCCATTTAAAAAATTTTAATTTTTATGTGTGCTTATATTTAACACAAAAGCAAAGACCTTGTAATGCTTATCTCCATTGAAATGTAACAGATGTTCAAAAATAACTCCAGAGTTTGATAAAATATCTGATAAAAAATAATTAACCTAGGTATGAAGGATCAAAATTGTGAGCTCAAAAACATAGCATTTAAGAAAAACAAAAGTCCTAGAAGAAAAATGATAATGGTCATCAATTATAGCTTGAGAAAATGAGAAAGAGAGAAGAGGTGAAAGGGAGAGAAAAACTATTCTGAGTTGCAGCCCAGGAGAAATTTAAAATGGATACTTTTTTCCTTGGGTTTGAGACTGGTTTCTCACTGAGCATTCTGGTTTTCTCCATTTACATTTCAATGTAAGCCTTGATTGAGATCTGGATCTGAAAGGGACTAAAATGTTCTAGCAGAAACTTGATGCCTAGGGCATTTTAACCCTTTTTTCCTGTTTAGTAATCAATTCAGGTTTAGATGCAGAAAATTGTGAAAAAATTATCTCCCACTACTTATGTGGAATGGGGCTGCTATATTATACTCCTTACTGGGATATGCCACTGAGGGTTGGGTTGATTACTCCCTCCACATTGGAATATGCAGGACTTCATGGCAGGAGGACTAGGTGGGTTGGGCTTGGGAATGGAAGCAGAAATAGAACGGGGTAAAGGAGATGGAGAAGCAGGGGAAGACAAAGAAATAGGGACTGGAGGGGCCTGAGCCTGCAGGAAGAGCCAAGAAGCAAGAGAGAAGAGACTTGAAGATAAGGAATTCCTTTCCATCTGCCCACTCGCTCATGGAAGCTGTGTGCCATTACACAAATGAATATTGATGGCTTTAAGCCAGGGTCAGGTGAAGGGTTTCCAGGGTTGAATCTACCAGATTGAAGGACCCAGATCCCATGGTGTGGACTGATACAGCCGAGTCTGTGGCCAGGGCATCCCAAGGCCAGAGTACTGGCTGGATATGAGGGGCAGCACATTGATTGTGTCATCATAAGAGCACCAATGTGTGTGCCGAGCAGATGCTGAGAAGACTTGAGTACCTGATATCAGGGTTTTCAAGCGTGAGTGTGAGTGGGATCATTAAGGTGAGCCTCAACCCTGACAGAGAATTTCCACCATAAAATTAGGAATCCCCCTGGTAGAAAATACTGACTATAGGAGCCAGCCATAACTATAAAAGTTGTGGCTGTGTGTACTCCCACACCTCAGCCACATCAAGAGCCCCAGATACTCGATGGCTGCTTCTCAGGTGAGCAGAGGTGTATTTAAGTGGTCTAGAGTAGGAACCTGTCTAAGGGAACTCACCAATCTGAAGTCCAGTGTTGCATGCAAAAAGGTGAGCATCCAGATGAATGGAAGGTGGGGCTGTGTCTGGGAGTCACTGGGGCATCAGATGAGTTTCCACTTGCTTAAGAAACAGTTTTAAGACACAGTTGAAGGACGCATCCGAGTCACAGCACCAGAGTAAGAGATCCCACCAAAACCATGCCAGACATGGGAAATCACATAAGGGAGTTTATTAAGCAAACAAAGTGTCTCCCTGCAGGTTAAGAGAGAAAATGGGAAGAAAAGAAAGGGAATGAGAAAGGTTGCATGCTAGAGAGAGTGGAAAAGTGAGGAGGATAGGGAAAGTGATTAGGAGAGAGAGAAGCATCAGAAAAGATGGCAGGGTAGCTACCATGAAGCACTTGAATTCTGCCAGGCTAACAGGGGACTAATAACAGAGAAGGATACTTGCAAGCTGACTGATGAACCAATAGCTAGCTAGGAGGTTCACAGACTGACAGTATTTGGGAGGCAGGAAAATGGCTGCAACGGAAAGGGCGGGGGTAGCAGCTTTGTACATTACAGTAGTAAAGAGCCAATAAAAAAGCTTGAGAAACATGCCATTAAAGCCAGGTTATTTAAGAACTGTGACAATTGAGTGTACCCAAATAGTCAGGGGCAGAAGTCAGTGATCTCCTTAAAACAACAGACAAGACTAATAAAACCACAGGGGATTAATTTTTTAAATATAATTTTTATATTTTGATGGACCTTTATTTTATTCATTTATTTATATGTGGTGCTGAGAATCAAACCCAGTACCTCACACATGCTAGGCAAGTGGTCTACCACTGAGCTACAACCCTAGCCCCAGAAAGGAAATTCTATTGAAAATATCAAAAAGATGGACAAAAACCCCAACCATAATATTAAAAAAACCTGAAAAATGAAAATATAAGGCCTGCTCTCCTCCATTGTTCACTCCAAGTCAAAGGGAATAGTGGTTAAAAGCATAAAAAAAGTATAAATTATAGGTGAAGAATTTGAAAATACAGTTGAAGTAGATAACATTTTAGAAAAAATTAAAATTTTAAAGCACCAGAAAAGAAAAAGAACCTTGAATATACCAAAAACCACTGAATAAATTGAACCAGCAATTAAGACAGCCCCTAACCCCTCCCAAAGTAAGAAATTGGGCAATTTAGTACAGATAAATTTTAGTCAGGGCTTAAAAGTAGGTGTTGCTGCTTATTAGCTGTGACCTTTATGTAATCAGAACTTTAACTCCCTGCTCATTTGTAGCCCCTAGATATCAATTGAAATGACAACACTTGATAAGCAAGAAAGCACAGATAAAAATAATTTACTGAAATAGTATAAACAGTGCAAAAATATATTTACTTGTTCTACAGATATTTATTGTACTTCTAACAGGTGCCAGGCTTTGTAGTTTGATATTTAGTGCTGAAGTTTAATATTTAAACTTATTCTGGACTAAATAGGAATTAAGCTACAAGTCAGTATAGGAAATTATTTTGACACATATTATCCTAGGCAATAAAATATCTAGGTGCAGTCAGGTATTAACAGGAGGCCTTTACTTCAGCTTGTTCAGTTGGGAGAACAGATGATGGATTTGCTTCAGAACTGACACTTGTCACCAAAATGTACACCTTTTTAACTTGCTATTTATCGTCTTAGTTGCTAGCAATACAGAAATTAACTGTACACTAAGTTTTGATTTTTTATGAGTCATCTTTCTAATAATTTGATATTATTTATCAATGAAAATATTTTTTTCAGGAGCTGAGTTTAGAGCTCAGTTGTACAGGGCTTGTATAGCATGTGAGGGGCACTGGGTTCAATTTTCAGTACCACATATAATCAAATAAAGGTCCATGACAATAAAACAAACAAACAAAAAAACTATTTGTGCACAATGAAGCAAATGCATTCTGATATCATGTGTAACTAAGTAGAACCAGTAAAAAATATTTTAAAACTACGCTTTCAACTCTAAAGGAGATATTTCTTCTAAATATTTTAAGATAAACAATCCTTATTTTTAATTTACTGAGAAACATCTTTGTAGTTCTCTGGAAAATTGATGACAAATTTGAAAATATAGTATTAGAGATTATGGATTTATAGAGTCTGACAAATTTTTTCCTCAATATTTAAAGCAGATCAGCTTTCCTAGGTATCCTAGAATCTTTTAAAAACAGTATTTGCTTTAGTAACATCTAAATTATGTACTTTTTTTTTTAGTAGCCTGTCATATAGAACAATTAACTATATTATATGTGCTTTATTCTTCTTTGGTATAAGTCATCCTGCAATTGTCATCTGTAAATCATTCTATAAAATGGATTGGCAATTGATCCATTACAGTTGATGAGAGAACCAAACTACTGTGCTCAGTTTGGGGATGTAAAGAAACCCATTTTTTCCCCAGGGAATTTGAAATAATTATTTTAAAATTTTTGCCCCCTGCAGTTTCCCACACTGCTTATCAGTCACATGTCAGTGCCAATCATGTCTGGAAAGAGCTGCTTTTCCAGTACTGCTTTCTTTGATTTCTCAGAAATTCTGATGCAATCTGGCTGAAATTAAAGGCTAATTGACCAATTTACTTTGTCCCCCTGGGCTAGTTTACCTGTGTCAAAAGAAGGACATTGTGAAACCATTTGTCCATTTGGTTTTCAATTTTCATAACATGAATAGTCTACATTTTTGTTGGCATTTAAAAACTCTTTTTATATATTCAAGTATATATGAAAATCCATTTTGCATTATGTGAATTTTAATGTTTTTGTTTTTATATGCTCTTAGCTCTTAAGTATTGAACACTGTAGACAGTGAAGAATTTTCTTAATGTTTTCAGTGTAACTAATAAGAATGTGAACCTTTTTCTCTTTAATTCTGCATATGCTGAATTGTGTTTGATACACAATATAACCAGCTCCACATTCCTTTGCAATCAATTTTATGTAAAATATTTGTATATTTTAAGTATTAAGAAAAAATATTTGAAAGACAAAAATTACTACCAAAGAACTCTCTAGTAAAATTTCATTATTTTTACAATAGGCAAAATATAAAAGCATATTCATATCGCTTTTTCCTTTTAGCTTTCAATTGTATTAAGAATTGCCTTAGAATCTCTTTTGAGTTAAAATTAATAAATGTACTATCCAGGTAATATTTTTATAAAAGTAAAGTAAGCCATATTTAGACAATAAACATTCAAAAAAGAAAATTTTCTCAAGAGCATTTTTTAAACTTTGAAGCCACTTAGATATTTATATTTTTCACCTCCCTAACAAAAATCTGAAATGGATAGTCACTAGCCCACAGCATCCAGATTGCTATACTTTCCAGTTGAGCATATTATTTCAAAAGATTAGCCCTGATTCTTCCTATAGAAAAATAACACCTATATGATATATATACTGTATCAATAGGAGATGGGCTTCTCTAAATTTGGGGAACAATAATTGACATTTAAAAATATAATATTTTGAAAGCTCACTGGTGATGAACTCAAAAAACAAAGAAGTGATTTGGTAGGACTTTTGTGAGGATAGTCATAATTTTTGATGGATCAAAAAATACAAATATCAAACTAGTAATGAAGGCATTGCTTGTGGAAACTGAGACATGATAAATTGTTTTATATTTTACTATATTGATGGTAACATTGGAAGAAAACTTGGAAAATTTCTTCAGGAATCACATCTCTTTTGAACTACCTGCAGATACAACAAAGAGATCCTTTTGTGTAGTATAGTTTAGAATAGTGATAAAACATTTTCTGCTCTGTAAAAAAAAAAATCATGAGGTACTATTACAGTAGCACCAAATCTATAAATGGAGCAGGGATGTTCAAAGTAGATAAATGAAATAGAAAGTGCCCACTGAAGATTAGTTTAACTGTAATCTTTAACTAATAAGTAACAGAAAACAACTTGAAATGTGACTAAATAGCTGATCCAAACCAGGCATTAAATGGCAGGAATTATGAAAATGCTAAAAAGTAAACTTTACAAAAACATATTACTTGAATTTTCAGAAACTAAAATTAGGTTTAGTTAGAAATTTACATTTTTCAATTGGAATCAATTTTCTCTCTCTTGTGTGGAGACACAGGTTTTTAGGGAAAATATTAAACAACTCCAGTATGCTGTAACTGCAAAGTAATGAGACTGGCTCCAAAATCCACAAACAGACACTACTGGTACTCTCTCATAAAGGTTACATCTTTACTAAAATAAAAGGAGCTGGTTCAGGGAATTGGAAATTAATGAAAGTGAAATGTGTGAGCTAGAATCTAAAAGGGGCCTTTGAGAATGCTTCCCTCCTACAGTTTATTGATCAGGACAGGTTTGCAGAAGAAACAGAGTTGTCTGGGGCCACTGAATTCACTGAAGGTAGAACAGTAATGGGAATTCCAATTTCATTTTCACAAGGCCTAACTCTAAATAACTACTGGTCCAAAACTGTTAGGAAAAGAAATATCATTAAAAATTATATGATAAGGACTGTGGTTATAACTCAATGTATAACTTAGTAGGGAAGTAGAACACTTCCCTAGCATGTATGAGGCACTGGGTTCAGTACCACATATAAATAAATAAAGAGATGTTCATTGACAGCTAAATTTTTTTAAAAACTGTAGTATAAAAGAACACATACAAAATGCAAGATTCTTATAGATAAACTAAAATAAGTGAATGGGCAAGAATTTCAACTAAAAATTTAATTTTTTGAAAAATTAAATGCTGATTGGAAATATTCAAATGAACAGAAGTCTTATTCTTGGTATAGCTCTTCCTCAAAATACTTTACACTCTAGATTCACTTACTAGAAATGGGATAATAAAATTTTGATAGACCAAAATGCTGTATGCATGGACAACTGTAGAAACTGAGAATAACTCTCAGTGCAGTGCCTCATGCTGTGAATGTTCTTAAAATAAGTATTTTAGTCAAAATAGGCTCCAAAGGGATGCAAACCCCCCCAAATTCTTTTAATGTTTGCTTGATCAGTTTTAAAGTGCTATGACTGAAGTTTTTTAGAATTATACAACCTGAACATTGGTCTCTGTACATGTCTTATCTGTGATTGGAAATCTTCATTCCCTTTCATATATGTCTCATTTTTATGGTGATATTATTTTTGTGAAATAAATACTTTTTGATAAGAGGTGTTTAGAGGTAGTATGTTGGTTTTCTTCAATTTACTTAGAATAACCCAGACATTACTTTTTCCATATGGAAACAAGTTTGGAAATGTATCTTGTTGCCTACTCTTAAATATGGCACATCAAAAAACACTTTAAATACAGATATATAAAGAAGTACATATAATTATTGAGGTTGAACTCAAGAGGGTAGGATGGATTTGAAAAATGGCCCCTTAAATTCTATCAGTTGCTCTGTACTGAAAGGGGAGAAGAGATGAAGAAAAAGCCACGAATCACTGTTCTTCCTTTAGGCTACTTTTTTGAAAAAGGAGAATGTGAACTGCCATGTTGGGTGTCAGAGGTTACTAGTCTACCCGATCTCACTTCCAGGCTGACCTATTTCTTGCTTTCATGGGTGAGTTCAAGAAATCTCCATCTGTGTCTGATACAGAAAGACTGGTGTGCATGTAGGGGAGGAGAGGCAGGAGAAAATAATAGAAAACTGGAGACCAAGACTGACAGGTTCAGTACCTCTACAGTGCCAGAAGGGTCACAGAGAACTGCTAGCCTCACATTTTATAATGCATTCTTGTAGGTATAGTAGGAAATCATTCAGCTTGTGAAGAACAAACATTTGAAAATAAAATGTTACAGGTACCTCTTCTCAAGAAGGAAAGAGATTTGTTTAGTCCAGTTTATACATAAAATAGTTTAGCTCAATCAGATTTACAAAATGCCCTTTTATGCTTAAATATGCACAGGAACTTCTCCCCCACATGCACACCCCCTTTCTTCACACCTGGGACTGTATGGCCCTGCCCCCAGGGTTGACACTGGAGAACACATCATATTCACTATCCTCTTCCAGATGAATCAGGTCCCTAAGACTGTCTTTCATTTCACTAGATGACATAATTTCAGTAATTGACAGCAACTATTTGTAAGTTACTCTTTATATATAAGTGTTGTTCTAAACTTTTGTCAGAGCTTACTTTTTCTGGTTATGGTATTTTGATTATTGTTTTTAGAACAATTTAAAACTGGTAGATTTTGATAAATACTAAATAATGATAAATAATTTTGCTTTCAACTACTGTGTCAATCAATACTTTTCTTAGTTTTTTTTTTACATTTTAGTTAATTTGGCCTTAGCATTGTGTACATAATATTAAAGTAGTTATTGTTAAATATTCCCATTTACTTAAATGTGGAATCTAAGGCATAGGTCAGTGATTTGGATGATGAAACTGATATTTAAACATAGATAATCTTGATACCATGTCAGAATTCTTATTCACTTATTATGCTGTGGCTCTTTAAAATAACAACTCTTTTAAGATCACTAGTATGCCCTGTGTTATCAGCTACATGGTTTCAAAATTATAAATATAGTAATTTTGTATCTGTATATATTTACCACTTGTCAATCTGTGTTGAGTACTCTGCAGAACCAAGAAGCACATCAGGTGGCTGGTACCATAGTGTGACAATATCACTTGGGTAAATATTGTGGGAACTGATATGAATCTGGCTAGTCCTTAGTAGGGAAAAGAAAACAAAGAATTAAATATACTGAAATCCATTAATATAGAGGATTTCTTTGTCCCTATCCTCACCATGACTCCATTCACAGGGATACTGAGATGGCTACTCCATGGCTTCTTGAAGCTTCAACAAAATTGGTATTATGAATTCTACTGACTAAATCTGGTCTTGTGTCAGCATATCATTATATAATTAAATACAACAATTCTGAGACCACAAACTTTTACTTACTTTTACATGCTGTATGTACATAGTAAAAAGTGTAGATGTTTAGTTTATCTTAATCTAAGCTAAATATGTTTTCCTTTTGTCCATAAGTCATAGTGCCAAAATCATTTTCCAGCTAAAAATTAAATTAATCCAAAATAGGTCAGTGACACTGAGATACACAATTTTACTTGCCACAGTTATAAGCTTTTATCACCTTTAACCTAATTCTAACATTTACTTGCTATACCACTTTTTTAAAAAAATACCCTGAAGTCATTAGTCTACAAGTCCATTTGAGATTTACTGATGATTTTCTTGCAGAAATCAACTCACAAAAGTTTTCCATGGAATAGAAATTACATTGTATTTTGTACTCTTCTTGTTACATGGATAAGTTTAGACTAAGAGAGACCTCATTGCTTTTACTTCTAAGATTTTTTTATTTCCCTCCTGATGTCTTCTGTTATCCATTCATCATATAGCATATTATTTAATCTACAGGTTAAATGGAGAAGTTTCTGCTTTTTATTCTGTCATTTATTTCTAATTTCAATCCATTATGATCTGATAGAATACAAGGTAGTATCTCTATCTTATTGTATTTGCTAAAAGTAGCTTTGTGGCATAAAATATGGTCTATTTCAGAGAAGGATTCATGTGCTTCTGAGAAGAAAGTGTATTCATTCTTTGTTGGGTAGTACATTCTATATATGTCTGTTAAGTCTAAATTGTTAATTGTGCTATTGAGATCTATGGTTTCTTTATACAATTTTTGTTTGGAAGATCTGTCCAGTGGTGAGAGAGGTGTGTTAAAATCACCTAGTACTATTGTGCTGTGTTCTATTTGATTTCTGGAATTGAGAAAAATTTGTTTGACATACATGAATGAGTCAATGTTCAGTGGCATAGATAATTATGATTGTTATGTCTTGCTGATTTATGCTTCCCTTCAGCAGTATGAAATGTCCTTCTTTATCCCTTCTGACTAGCTGTGTCTTAAAGTCCACATTATCTGAAATGAGGATGGATACTCAGTCTTTCTTGCTGTGTCCATGTGCATGGTATGTTTTTCCCCATCCTTTCACCTTTAGTCTGTGGGTATCTCTTTCTATGAGATGAATCTCTTACAGGTCAGCATATTGTTGGATTTTTCTTTTTAATCCAATATGCCAGTCTGTCTTTTGATTAATGAGTTCAGTCCATTAACATTCAGGGTTAATATTGTGATAAGATTTGTATTCCCAGTCATTTGACTCATTTTTGTTTTTTGACATGATTTGGTTTCTCCTATATTTGACTATTCCTTTAGGCTAGCTCCTCCTGTTGCTGATTTGCATCATTGTTTTTTATCTCTTCCTCATGGAATATTTTGCTGAGAATGTTCTGTAATGCTGGCTTTCTTTTTGTAAGTTCTTTTAGCTTTTGTTTATCATGGAAGGATTTTATTTTGTTGTCAAATCTGAAAGTAAGTTTTACTGGGTATAAGATTCTTGGTTGCCATCCATTATCTTTCAGGGCTTGGTAAATGTTGTTCCAGGCCCTTCTAACTTTTAGGGTCTGGATTGAAAAATCTTCTGATATTCTTATTGGTTTCACCCTGAATGTAATTTGATTCTTTTCTCTTGCAGCTTTTAAAATTCTGTCTTTATTCTATATGTTAGACATTTTCATAATAATGTGCCTTGGTGTGGGTCTGTTGTAATTTTGTATACTTGGAGTCCTATAAGCCTCTTGTACCTGGTTTTCATTTCATTCTTCAGATTTGAAAAATTTTCTGATATTATTTCATTGAATAGATTGTTCATTCCTTTGGTTTGTTTCTCTAAGCCTTCCTCAATCCCAATAATGCTTATATTTGGCCTTTTTGTGATATCCCATAGTTCTTGGAGATTGTGTTCATGATTTCTTATCATCTTCTCTGTTTGCTCAACTTTGTTTTCAAGATTAAATATTTTGTCTTCACTGTCTGATGTTCTGTCTTCCAGGTGTTCTATCCTATTGGTTATGCTGTCTATGGATTTTTTAACTTGGTTTATTGTTTCCTTCATTTCAAGCATTTCTGGGTTTTTTTCAGTATCTCTATTTATTTTAATGATCTCTTGCTTCCCGTATTTGCTCTTTTAACTGTTGATTGGTGCAATCATTTAATGCCTGCATTTGCTCTTTGATATCTTCCTTCAATGGCTGCATTTGCTCTTTCATCTCCTCATTTGTTTCCCTGATTTTTTTAATTATGTACATTCTGAACTCCCTTTCTGTCATTTCCTCTTCTGTGCTGTCATTGGGTTTTATTGATATAGTATCTGGGTTTGTTTAGAACATTTTCTTCCCTTGTTTTCTCATATTGGTCAGATATCAGTGGAACTCTGAGGTATTGAAAATTTCCTCTTTGACTTATAGTGTTCCTGTAGATTTCCATTATTTCACCTCCCAGCCTTCAGTAGCCTGAAGTCTTGGAGGAACTTGATAATGTAGTGCTTCCAAAGAAAGCTGCCCCTAGTCCACTACTGGGTCCAGTGCTGGGGGCTGGTTCTGCATGGAAATCCTCTCACCAGGTGGTCCTACTCCTAGAAGCTGGCTATAGACAGGGCCTACTCCCACCTGGGGGAGCCAGGCTGCTAGGGGAAAGCCTATCTCTGTCCTGCCTTGGTCCCAGAAGTCATCTATGGGCCAGGGCCCACCACTGGGTTCAGGTCTAGGGGTTGCCTCTGTACAGAAATGCTATCATTGGGTGGCCTGCTCCAAGAACCTGGCTATGTGTTGAGCCTGCTGCTGGAGGGAGCAGGGCTGCTTGGGGAATTCTGACTGCCTTGCCCTGGTCCCAGAAGCCACGTGCGGGGTGGGGTCTGTCACTGGGTCTGGGTCTTGGGGTTGGCTCTGTGCAGAAAAGCTCTCACTGGGCTGCCTGCTCCAAGAAGCTGGCTGTGGGTCGAGTCTGCCACCGGAGGGAGCAGGGTTGCTTGAGGAAGCCTCTGGTTGCCCTGCCCTGCTCTGAGAAGCCACCTATGGGCCGGGGCCCACTGCTGGGTTCAGGGCTTGGGGATGGTTCTGTTCAGACAAACTCTCACTGGGTGGGCCTCCTCCTAGAAGCTGGCTGTGGATTGAGTCTGTCACCGGAGAAAGCAGGGCTGCTTGGGGAAGACTGTTGCTGCCCTGCCCTGCTCCGAGAAGCTGCCCATGTCTGGGCCTGCCACCGGGGCCGAACTTCACCTGGTGAAAGACACTGACCCCGTGGTTCTATGTTGGTCCAAGTCTCTCAATACCTCCCCTTCTTGAATCCTGGGTTCTGGAACAATGGGGAATGCAGTCACCCTCTAGTCTGCCATCCTGGATCCTCCCCGGGACCTCATTGCTTTTGAGTATTACTAATTGCTGAAAATGATGCAAAACACTTGCCATTCCTTTGTCAATTTAATATGGAATACACTAATTATTCAAAAATGAAGACTAGAGTTTCCAATTTTATCCGTCATTAGCACTACAGTTATTATCATCTCTAAGCCTCTAAATCCTGATCACTTGAAGAAAGTGTAATTTTGAAAGGTAGATTAAGAAAATAAATTTATTTTTACCATATATTTTATTTCAAACAAGAGAAATTTTTTAGGCTGAGATTATGACTACATATAACTTTATGACATAATTTTATATATCTGATTATAATATAAAAATATCAAAAAAATTACATCAATTCTTTATTAAATTAGATAAAAATTACATAATCAATACCAGAAAGTTAAATTATGGCTAACAGCAACTGGAACAATGCTGGCACCATTTTATTTATTATCAATTTTACTATTAATCTCACAACTTTGAGAAATAAGTAAAACAAATTATTTTCTATAATTTTTGGTAATTAATATGATTGAAGGTAGCTTTCTGATTTATCTTTCAGATGCTAAGACTGAGTTATAAGGAGGTAAAGGACAGAGCTAAAAATTTGCTTATCCTATAGCTTTGCAAGTTGCCAGTTATAGTTCTGCCAATACTTTACTCTCCTGCTCCTGAGAAGATCATAAACTAGCATGCTTGTCCAAATAGGTTCCTGGTCTACAATCAGAATTTTGGTATTGGAATGAAATGAAATATATAATCTCTCAAACTTAACTAACTAAATGTCACATGATTCTGAAGCCAGAATTGGGGACAGGCAGTTAGTGTAAAAATAGGGGTCAGGTCAAATACAGGAAATGAAGGCCATGAAGACCATCTGCCTCTGGAAGTTGGAGACTGCCCCTGGAAGAATGAAATGTTAAAAATCTCTGGAGTTTATTGATTACCAAATTTACCTGCCCTTATCAAGGACTGCAAGCCAGGAGCTGCTAATTAATGCTCCCTGGGCCCTTACCTGGCTGAATCATTTTGGCCCTCCCCCTGCCCCATCGGCTTCTCACTTTTTACATCTCACCTGCAAAATCACACCTAGTCACTAGGCAGAAAGGAGAGGTAAGGGGGGAGAGAACTGGAGAACAAAAGAGACCTTAACCTATAAAAGATGTAGGGGTGTGCTCATTTCATGGGACTTTAGAACATCAGCCATGGACCCCTTCTCCCTCCAAGAAGAAGTCTGTATTATTAGATTTAAATAAAACCTGTTTAATATGCTTGCCATGGCGTACTTCTCTAGTGTTCAAACTTCAACATTAGAAGGAGCAGAACTCGTCACTGGTAAATGGTGGTATCAATTCTACACAAGCCAATTTTTATCATTAATGAAAATGACTATATTGTAATCCTAGACCTCTGTTTTTCACTGGTCATGAAAAAAGGGTAGAATTTTTAGAAGGATCAAGAACAACTTACAGTATAAAGACTCAAACTAAGTTGATCCTCACTTACTTGAAGTCCCAAGTGTATTTACTATGTAATAAAATAAATAAATAACAAAAGCAACAAAGTTGATTATATTATCTCATGGAAAATCAAATTTATTTTCTCTCTCTCTCTCTCTCTCTCTCTCTCTCTCTCTCTCTTTTCTTTTCTTCTTTTTTTTTGGTACTGGAGATTTAACCCAGGGACACTTTACAACAGTTATTATTTTGAGTCAGGGTCTTGCTAAATTGTTTAAGGACTTCGCTACCTTGCTGAGGCTGTTCTTTCATTTGCAATCATTCTGTCTCTGTATCCTGAACCACTGGGATTGCAGGCATGCATAAAATGCACCTGGCAGTAATCACAATTCTTACTGGTCTGTGAGAAGACAAAATTTCTTTCCTAACTTTAAAGAAGTTAGACGCAAAATTTAAAGCACTCAGTGTATTCTGAGATAAAAGGGGATTTTTGATACTCCTTGACATTACTTTTGCATTTCAAATACTCATGAAAGTTTCTCTGTCATAGCCATTCATTTTGCAATTATGTCAAAGAGCTGTAATTGCAGTTTGACCAAGAGAGGAGGGGTGGGAACAATTAAAAGGGAAATAATAATATAAACTATTTTAAAAAGACTGTATAATCTTAGCAAGCACATGTAAATAACTTGTAATTTTTTGTTTAAACATAGGTGGCACACTCATTTCCTTTTTAAGAAAGGAAATATCAATAGTAATTTATGCTTCAAATAAATAGAAAAATACTAACTGAGTAGAAGTATACAAATTGCCAAAGACAAATTCACTATTTAAAAAGTAAATTTTTGATCCATTATTGAGTAATAACCTGAAATACTCATGCTTATAAAATTTAGCAAAATTTTCTGAAAGCGAAACTATTGTAATAATTTGTGAAAAATTAAAAATTTGATTTTGTTAAATCGCATGGGTTTTTTAAAATTAAGTTCTATCAAAGTATTCAGAAAGTAACAAAATTTTCAAAGCTAATCTACACTGTTTTTTCTTCCTCTAGTAGAAACAATTTACTCAAAACAGAAAGAACATCTAATTTTGTTTTACTTTCAAGTCCCTTAAAATCAGATTACCTAAAATGATATAAGTAAATAACTACCAATTAAATTACTAAGCACATAATAAATGCAATCATGGTGGCTAACATATAAAGGAACCCTATTTCAGAGGTGGATTTTAAATTCTAGGGTCTTGAAACTCATTTTAAGTTCTTAAAAATTATTAAGGACCTCAATGTATTTTTACTTATATAGATTACTGCTGTTTACCATAAAATATGAGAAAAATTAAAATATTTAGTTATGCATTAAAAACACCTCTCACATTAGCATAAATAACATTTTTATGAAAATTTTTTTTCCAAAAAACTTAGTTAAGAATGGTTTTTTTAACATTTTAATAAATTGTTTAGAGTCTATTTTGATAGAAGACAGTTGGATTCTATATTTTCTTTGCTTTGTATCTGTTGTGAAATGTTGCTTTACTTCATATCACAACACATCATAATATATATAGATATATGAAGAAAATCAAACCTCAAAGATATGAAGTTGGAAAAGAGGGAAACATTTTAGTAGTATTTTATAATTTTTGTAGATAGTGTTCTTTGATATATTAGAATTAATTTAAGTTCTTTTTTCAAGGTTATATTGTAACTTAAATTATATTCATAAACTAGTCATACTTTTGTGAAAATTCACTGATCTATCTTGCACTTTAAATGAATCTTTTACCATGCATGATTCTATAATATGAGTTGTTGATAACTGGATAAAATATTTATTCTTGAGTTATAGATTGAAATTTTTATATATTTATTCAAAATTTAAAAAGAAAACCCTTCTATTTGTTAATACCACAACTGACCTCATCAGAAAAGTTTATAAGTAGTGGGAAGATATTAAACTTAAAGCAGCAGATCCAAAATTTCAAAATCTAATTTGTATTTGTAAACCTGAATTTTAGTATTGGCAAGAAATACCTATAGTTGATTTCCTTGAAGTGACAAGCTTAATTCATTAATTTCAAGAAAAATCTGCCAAATACCTAAGTCCAGATAACCACACTTTGTCTGCTGGTCATTTTTTCTAGAATAAATGATATTCCTTAAAAAAGGGGGGAGAGGGGCTAATTCACCTTGTAGTCAAATAATCACCCAAAATTTTTTTCTTGCAATAACTGTAGTATTTCTGTGTGAAGTCCATATGTTTTTATATAATTCCCATTTCATCATACATATATAGGACAAAAATACTATTCATTTACTCAAGGATGAAAATTTAATAAAATTAATGCATTTTATTGCTTGGCAAAATATTTTAAATGTAACTGATACTTTTTCTCTAAGAATCTGCAGTGGTGCATGAACCCCTTGTGCCTTGCTGATCTTTAAGCTGATTGTTTCCCGTCTACACTCCACCCTACATAAAAGCTGTGTGATTTCCTCAATAAATGAGATCCTTCTGTGACTGGTCTCCCTGACGTGTCTGATTGTCCACTGCCGTGATTGGCCTGACCTGCCTCAACCCAATTCTGTCTTTCTGTAGAATGTAGTGTAAATAAAACTCAGTATTTATTTGCACCCTGAAAGTATACTTATTTAACAAAGCACTGCCTGTTCCCTCCCTCCCTTCACAATAATGTTTTTCACTATTGTTGCAATTTAGAAAGTTCTGTTGGGGGTATTGAGGGGACTGTATTCCATGTCCCACAGATACTGAGAACCCAGAAACTCCATGTACAGAATGCTCACTATGCCTCTAGTTAATTGTTAACACTACAGCCAAACCAATATTGAGCACAAACCATGTGGCTCAGGACCAGGTATTCAATGTGCCTCACACCAGTCCAGCAGCACAATGACCAATGAGAGGGTGACTATTATTTTTCCATTTTACAGACAAGGCTGAAACACAGGCATTAATTCATTTGCCTGAGATGGGGCAGCTAGAAAGTGGTAGTATTGGCATTAAAAAGCTAGTGTCTATAATTGAAGTGCCTGCTCTGAATCATCACATCTGCAACATAATTATAAATCCAGGGGCTGGGCTGGAAACCAGGTGTAGGCACATATTCTTCAGTCTCTATCTGACCCAAGACCAAGGGAAAGATTAAATGTCCTCATCATGACTAGCTCTAGAATGACAAAAAACTCCAATGTAACTTCTTTTTTTTTTCTTTTTGATTCCCTTTCTTTTTCATTTTTGAAACTTAGTCTATGGGAATAAAGAGAGTGATGGCACTTCATCTTTTGGATCAATGTTTTTTTTATTTTTTTTTCTCTTTTTGTACCAGGCATTGAACTCAGTGGTACTCCACTCTGAGCCACATCCCCAGCCATTTTTTGTATTTTATTTAGAGACAGGGTCTCACTGAGTTGCTTAGCTTCTCACCTTTCCTGAGACTGGCTTTGAACTAGAGATCTGCCTGCCTCAGCCTCCTGAGCCACTTGGGATCACAGGCATGAACCACCACACCCAGAAAGGTTTTTTTTTTTCTTTTTCTTATCCTTTATTTTCTTTTTTTCCCTCTACCCCCTCTATTTTTCCCTTTCCCTCTCTTTCTTTCATTTTTACTGATTGTCGGCTTTTCACAAAGTATTCCTTAAAAACATCACTCCCAAGCTTTTAAATGTAACAGGCCCCTGTTTTTTAATTATCATATGACATTTAGGCTGAATGGATTATGGCCTTTTGTATTCTGTTGCTGTCACTGAGCTTTCAGATCTCCAAAGAGATTCTTCAGTTCCAGGTCTTGGAAACTGTAGGCCACAGGTTGCCTTTTGGCAACTGCAGCCTTCAAAGTGACTCAAGAATTACAAATCTGTACCTGATACACATTTATCAGACTCAGTAAAAATAATGTTTATAAAAAAATGCCTACAGTTCATAAAATACCTGTTGTCCCAGAAGAAACAGAGGTGTAAATGCAACAAAGGAGCCCATTGCCCTTGTGGTGGGCAGCCCCTTTCTGTGCTGGGTGACAGGGTGTGGAAATGTGACCCCAATGTGTCTTTATTCAGGGTATTATTATGGACATGCTAAAATATCTGGGGAAGCAACTAATGAGGGTTTTGTTTTCTTGTTTTTGAGGTGCTGGGAGGAGACCCAGGACCTCATGTTAGTGCTCTACCACAGAGCTACATCTTCACCCAGTCAGAACAGCATGGAATACTTCTTATTTCTTTTTTCAATCATAGATGGACACATTACCTTTAATTATTTATTTATTTTCATGTGGTGCTTAGGATCGAACTAAGTGCCTTACACATGCCAGGAAAGTGCTCCACCACTGAGCCCCAGCCCCAGCCCCACCCTGGAAATTCTTCATCAGGGTGCTTCATCCAGCTCATTTTCTCTCCCTGCACCTACTTCCTTTCTCTTGACTTCCTTTCATTTAACATTATTACAGCCTCGCTTAACTTAAATAGAAATTCTTCATTTTTCTTCCAAATCCTGGGGTTTAGGGAATTTTTAAAAGACACAGATGATAGAAGATCAATATCCTCTGTCCAACCCCAGGGTGAATTGATGTCTGTTACAAACTCTCCCTGGCTTTCTTTCCCATTTATCTTCCTTTTCATACCCCAGGTCTTCTGGATTCTTGGGTGGCTTAATTTTTGTCTCTTCACTACTCTGATGCTGTCCCTCCCTTGCCTCAATTCTCCAGAAACTTTCACAGTGTCTTCCGTATTGACCTCAATGGCTTCAGTGTCCACCAGGCTACACCATATATTCATTCATTTTGCACCAAGTGCCTGGCGCCATCTAGTGGTGCAGAGATAAACGTCAACACTCTACCCCTCTGAGTTGCCCTCTTGGTTCCTTGAATTTTCTCTCCTTCAGGGACTTTCACAATTCTGCTACATATCAGCACCTCTTGTGAAGGTTTGGCATGCAGTCAAATATTTTCAAGGTTCTTTCATTCCCAGATGTCTCTGAGGGAAAATCGCAGTGGACAGCTGTGACTGCTCACAGTGAATGTGCCCTTTGCTCTCATCCCTTCTGCCTTAGAGAGCCTACTTTGACTTTTAGTCTGGACAATGGACAACCATTGCAATGATGGGCATTTGTCTGACAGAATTTCCCTAGGACTACCTGTCCATCCTCAACCCTAGGGACTTGACCACATTTTCCCTTTGTCTGATCCCCAGTTCCAGCCTATATACCTCTGGGGATTGAATCCACTTCAAGACCCATCACCTGACCTCAGCTGCATTCACAGATGCTGGGCCATGCTTTGGCTTGTTAACAATGGGATACAGGGGTGTTCACAGCTCCTGATTCTAACACAGCTTTCCTTCTTCATTCATACGTCTCTGCAAGTCACCACAGAGTATCCTCCATCTTCTCACCAATAAACTTGTACATCAAGTCACTCTACTTCCATTTCTTTCAGTTCAGACTTTCAAAACCTTGCCATTTGCCTTTGGGAAATCCCTCAAAAAATTAAAAGTCCTTAATATATTCCTAGTTATTAAGTTGAAACATTTTCTAGATTCTCATTCTTCTTTGTCCTGTGCTGGTCATGCTGCTGATGAAAACTTCCATTTGAAACTATTCCCTTGGTTTCTGCTATGACTCTTTCTTGCTCTGTCAGATACTTCCTGCTTCTTCTGTGATGGCTTCATTACAGGTTCTCTCCTGGGCCCTGGCTGGTTTAGTCTCAATCATCTAGGAGCTAAATTCATAGGGGAAATAAAAAATTCCATTCCTTAGTATAACATACCTAAGATCCCCAATGACCTGACTCATTTCCCACTGCCCTACACTCCAGTTACACTCATTACTCAACTGTACCCAGGTCTCCTGGTTGGGTCTTTGCATTTTCTGTCTGGTAGACATTTCTCCCACAAGCCCTTGGCCTGCACAATACCCAAGTGAGTTCTTTGGTCAGTTGCTCTTCTCGACTGGTTTGCGCACCCTCTGTAGCCCTGGTTATCATGGTACTGTGACATCATTCTCTTGCCTATTTCCCATCAGAGTGCAGGCTGTCTGACTGTAGGATGGAGGAATTGTTCCCTTTTGTCTCCTTTTACCATAGAAGCTCACAGGATCGGTATTTAATGAAGGGAACAATAACTATCTCTGTGCTAATAGGATGATAGAAACTTGTACACCTGCATTTCCCCCAACACACTAACCTTGTGCCAGATCATCATAATAGCTCAGCTCAAGAATAAATCAATTTATCTATGGGATAGGCAGGCAACTTTTAGTGTTTTCTTTTTGTTTATCTGGTACTTTAAAATTTTTTAGGGAACAAGTATTATTTTAGTTAGAAGAAAAAAGAACCTATCTTGAAAAAAAGTCAAATATTTTTATACTTTATTATTTAAAACTCATTTGCTTACAGATATCAAAAACCTAAATCAAACTACATTAAGCAATAGGGGATTATCAATAAAGATTCTGATGTGTATGCAAAGTGAAAACAGACATGTGGGAGTGCTTTTTAAATCCTAGACCTAGGAATCTGGTTGCCCTAAGACTCCTTTCTCTTCTTCCTTCTGTCTAGGCATAAAAAGAGGTGGCAGGGGACACTTCCCACATTTTATTATATCTTCAGCCATGCAGAGATAAAATTTCTTCCCTCATTTTCAATCCCAATTACCAAAGAGCCAGCTCCTGCTTTGACCACCCAAAGAGGGGACATCATATTACATGGTATGATAAATTTCAGATTGGAGACCTGTTTTTAGAAATTGGGGGGCAGATACTGAGACATAACAGATAATAGCAAACAAAATACTGTCTGAGAAAAGCAAACACTTTTACTCAGATCCATCTCCTTACCAGAAATTTCTCCCATTATCAAAGTGCATACCATCCTTCAAAGCTCAGTCATAATGACTCTTTCTCTGTAAAACTTAACTGATCTCCACTCACCCAAGTCAGTACTATTTCTTCTTTCTTTATTCTGTCTTATTTTGTAATTTTCTATGGCTACACATTAATAAAAGTAGAATATAAAATTAAACCTGGATTTAAAATTCAAATCCTACTGATATTCTAATTCCCACACAGTAAGTTTGAATCAGTTATTCACCTTCTGATTTTTTTTAAATTAAACATGGTTACAATTTGGACCATAACTGTCCCCCTGAAGGTCTATTGTAATGAAAGATGTGGTCCCCAGGTGGTGCTTTCAGGGGGTGTGGGATCTTAGAAGTGGGGCCTCATGAGTGTATGTCACTGGTGGTGGTGTGCACTGGAAGGGGACAGTGGGATACCTATCACTTCCCCTTCTTATTTGTGGCCTGGCCATAAACTGAGTGGTTTTCCTGCACCACACACATATTTTCTTGCACAATGCATGCCCTTCCCCTCACCAGGGGACCCATAGCAGAGGGTCTGCCTGATCCTGGACTACAACCTCCAAAACTGTGAGCCAAAAGGCACATTTCCTCTTTATAAACTGATCATCTCAATATTTGGTTGCAGTAATATAAAGTTGATTAATAGGAATGAAGGTCAGAGAAGTATCTCATATGTTCCTGTGAGCATGAGAAACAGTGCTTGACAACCTCTTGCTCCAGCCTGCAACCCAGCAGGCACCCAGAAATACCTTGTTTTCTTCCTTTCATAAGCTCCTAGGGGACAAGATTTCCCACTGTATTCATCAAATGCTTTAAAAGTAAGGGGCCTTCAACAAATGCCTGTAGAACCAAGCTCCTTTGTGATCTTTCCAGTCAGATATTTTTAATTTTAAATATTTCTTTAGATGTTAATAGGCCTTTTTTATTCACTTATGTGGTGCTGAGAATCAAACCCAATGCCTCACACATACTAGGCAAGTGCTCTACCATGGAGCCACAACCCCAGTCACCCCAGCCAGATTTAATCATTTGCTGAGGGGTTCTAATTGCTTTGTATTGATGAACAGAATCTCCATTATGTAGACTTTTTGCCTCCTTTTCACATCTGAGGAAACGGGTGCAGAAAGAATGAGAAACATGCTAGAGGTCAAATTCTATTAAAGAACAGATTGAGGTTGTAGTTGTAGGACCCTCAAATTTTTATTATTATTTCTTTTGGTGCCATTGGATTGAACCCAGTGGTACTCTGTCACTGAGTTACATCCCCAACTCTTTTAACTTAATTTTATTTTCAGACAGGATCTCACAAAGTTGCCCAAGCTGACTTTGAAATTTTGATACTACTGCCTAGGTCTCCCAAGATACTGGGATTACAGGTGTGTTACCACTATGTCTGCCTGGCAGTTATATTTCTAAGATATTTTTATACATATTTTTATCTAAATGATCATCACCTCAATTTTGTGATAAGGACATGACTACATTTCTCTGCTTAATTAATGATAAAAAACTCCACAGACATGGTAGGCAAAGATGGGCATGAGCTTGTTGAAACCCAGGTATTCAGACCAGGGCTTCCTCCCGCTGTACTGTGATGATTTGGGAGGCAACAGTAAGTACAAACTTTTGCCACATTGTGGGATGTTGCATTTTCAGAGACAGGGAGGGTGCATATTTTTCTTTTAAGCTGGCTTTAAAATGGAAAGTGAAAGATGCTTACAATTTTAGGTCTGGTACACCTCCAGGAAAGAAAGAAATTTTGAAGAAGAAAGAGTGGCATTTATCTGGCCAGGAAAGAATGTAAATCTAAAATCTGTGTTCCTCATGGACAAAATAATTCTCTTTTTCCTTTGGAAGGGTGGTTGGAATCATCCCAAACACATGAGAACTGCAAAAGTGGTAGTTTTCTGTTGAGGGTGCTGCCTTGGACAAGATGGCACCTGGCAGTGAGCCAAAGGGCACTGGCTGCCAAAATAAGGAAGTACCTAAAAGGATGTATGCTGTTACTAGTTCCTTGGAAACTTATGATGTGTTAACACCAGGCTCAAGGATTGGCTATCTAAAATCATACCATGTGTGGACAGCTCATGATTTATATAGGTTATGCTGGCATTCCCATGCATGCTTACCTGTGTGAGACAAAACTTTGTTATGACTGGCTGATAAGCGAGGAGATGGGGGTAGAAAAAGAAGCAGGAAGAGGAAGGGGAGAGAGAGAGAGAGAGAAAAAGAGCAGGAGACAGAGAAACAGGGAGGGCGCAATAAATTTCATCAAACTGAAGCTTAGTGGTGTCTCCTTTCTCCACACCGGTTCCACTGGATGGAACAGGTGGTGGCCCATATGGGGACTTTTCTTTCTCCTTCTGTATTCTCCCAGGTAAATAACTTAAGATAAGCTACAGGAAAACTGTAGGATAACCTCCCGGGAATCTCTGGCCAGAGTGTATAAAAGGGAGGCCACATAGCCTCGGTAAAGGGAGGCCACATAGGCCCAGTAAAGGGAGGCCACATAGCCTCAGTAAAGGGAGGCCACATAGCCTCAGTAAAGGGAGGCCACATAGCCTCAGTAAAGGGAGGCCACATAACCCTGGTAAAGGGAGGTCTCATAACTACAGTAAAGGAGGTCAGATAACTCCAGAATGGGGTCACAAGTGTCAAAAAATCAAATGATAATTATACAAGATGTACTTAAGGTTAATGGGACTGCCATAAAACAATCTACTGTAGCAGCATATGTAACCACACTGTCCAAGGTTAGTCCTTGGTTTTTGGAAGAGGGAGTCCTAAATATTTCACAATGGGAACATCATAAAAAGGATCTTATCAAAGAAGAAAAGCAATCCCAGTTACCTAGAGGTACATTTCCCATGTGGCAGCTCATTAAGGAATGTCTAACATCTGAGAAAGACAGAGTAAAAACTTTAGTAGAAGAAGGAAATTTGTGTCTGGAAGAGATAAAGGAACAACTAAGTGTAACTTCTCAAAAAGAGGAAGAAGAGGAAGAAGGGCTTACCAGGGAGAAATTAGAAAGAGGATCAGGGACATGATCACCCCCAACAGTTATGTCAGGAAGAAACACCAATCCCTTCTTAGAGGCAGAAGCCTCCCCCCTATATCCCCCAAAGTACCCTTGTGAGGAGTTAGCTCATGCTATAAATCAGATGGGTTTCTCACCGTGGGGAAAAGAAACCCCCATTAAAGAAACCTCAGCAGTCTCACAATTCTTTCCTGTGCTAGAGGACCAAATTAGACAAAGATTCCACCAACCTCTTGATTTCAAAACAGCAAAAAATTTTAAGGAAGTGGTAGCTACATAGAGTCCACCGACTCCATTTACAATTAGCATGTTGGAATCAGTAGCAGGGCTGAATCTAGTGCCAGAAGATTGGAAAAGGCTATGTAAACTGTGCTATCGGGGGCAGTACCTAGTGTGGAGAACTGCGTGTCAGGAAGCCTCATTAGAAACAGCACACTGTAATGCTGCTGCAGGCTTTCCCCAAAGAAATGTAGAAATGTTAACAGGGGAAGGAAACTATGAAGGTATTCATCAGAAGATTACTTATGATCCTGGGGTGTATGCACAAATTGCTGCTGCTGCCACTAAAGCCTGGAAATTAATTCCAGGGACAGGAGATTTGCAGGGACAGTTGTCCAAGGTGATACAGGGAAATAATGAACCATTTGCAGATATTGTTGATAGATTAATCCAAACTACTGCTAGAGTATTTGGGGATTTGGAACAAGCAATGCCCTTAATAAAACAATTAGGTTATGAGCAAGCAAATAAATGGTGTAAAGAAGCTATAAGGCCATGGAGAAATAAAGATTTAAGTACCTATATAAAGGTCTGCAGGGATATCAATGATACAATCATAACAGGACAAGAAATAGCCACTGCTCTTCATGGGCCAAATCAGGGGCTGGGTTTTTTGGAGGGGCCACTGAACCATTAAAGATAACATGGAAATCCAATAATCCTATCTGGGTCCCCCAGTGGCCCCTTTCTAAAGAAAAAATAGAGGCGGCCCAGGAAATAGTCAACAATTAAAGAAAAACCATAACATTCCTTCAACTTCCCCTTGGAATATATGCATTTTTATCATAAAAAAGAAGTCTGGGAAATGGCAACTCTTGCAAGATCAGAGAGCCATAAATTCCAGTATGCAGATTATGGGCCCAGTGCAACTGAGTCCCCCTCATTAGCCGCTGTTCCAAAACATTATCATATCATCTCTATAGACATAAAAGATTGTTCTTTTCCATTCCTGTGCATCCTGAGGATAGCCCTCAATTTGCCTTTTCCATTCCTTCATTAAATAATGAAGGGCCTAATACTAGATACCAGTGGGTGGTCTTTCCCCAGGGAATGGCAAATATTCCCACTATGCATCAAATATATGTTGGTCAGGCTATATCACAGATTAGACAGAATTATAAAGAACTTTATTGTCTCCATTATATGGATGATATTCTTTTGGCTCATAGGAAACAGGAGACTTTATTAAGGGCATTTGACAATACTACTGAAACCCTAGGAAAATGGGGATTACATGTGGCCCCAGAAAAGGTGCAAACCCACAGCCCTATTACCTTTCTAGGACATCAAATATTAGATACCTGTGTTAGGCCACAAAAAATTCAATTAGCCATGAAAAAACTTAAGACACTAAATGATTTCCAAAAATTATTAGGTGAAATAAATTGGATAAGGCCAAATTTGGGAATCACCACTGGTCAACTTAAGCCTTTGTTTGATATTCTCCAAGGAGATTCAGACCCTACATCCCCCAGAAATTTAACTCCTGAATGTAGAAAAGCCTTGAAGTTAGTAGAACAAGCTTTAGAAAATGCTCATAGTGATAGAGTTGATCTATCCTTGCCTTTTAATCTCAAAGCATTAGATTCTGAATATACTCCTACAGGTCTATTGTGGCAGACTGGACCCCTGATATGGATACATTTGACAGTGTCCCCCAAAAATGTTGTTTCCCCATATCCTGTGATGGTGGCAAGCCTAGTTGCATTAGGACTTAAGATGGCCCTTCGAGTTTTTGGAGTTCATTCTCAGTTATTGTCCCGTATACAGCAAAACAGATTGAAATACTAGTTAACAATAATGAAGTTTGGGCAATTGTCTATTGTTCTACCATGGCCACATTTGATAAACATTTGCCAAGTTCAACTATTGTCAGCTTCTTTAAAAGACATCCAGTTATTTTCCCTCAGGTTGTTAAGGCTCAACCTATTCCAGCAGCAAATACAATCTTTACAGATTGCTCCTCCCCCAGTACAGTTACAGTAGTTTCTTATAAAGTACAGACTATTATTACTTCTCATAAGTCTGCACAAAAAACTGAAATAGAAGCAGTAATAACTGCCTTACAAACATTTCCTGAGGAACCTTTAAATATTTATACTGACAGTCTCTATATTGCCCAGCTTGTGCCTCAGCTTGAGACAGCCAGACCCATTAGTCCTCAATCTACCTTACAACAATGCATTTATCAGGTACAAACTCTTCTGTGGGCTCACAAAGAACCTTTATATATAGGGCATATCAGAGCACATTCAGGCTTACCTGGGCTTTTAGCTCAATGAAATTCTACTACAGACTCAGCTACTTGAGATCCTCATGTGTTTAATATTGTAAAAGAAGCAATTAATTTCCATAAATATTTTCATGTCAATGCTACTACTCTCAAAATAAAATATAACATTACAAAAGAACAAGCCAGAAAGATAGTAAAACAGTGTCCTGTCTGTGTGCCTCATTTATCTCTTCCTCATTTTGGAGTCAATCCTAGAGGACTACTTCCAAATCATCTATGGCAGATGGATGTCACATATATCCCTGAATTTGGTACTTTAAGATTTGTACATGTAACTGTAGATACCTACTCAGGATATATATTTGCTACTGCCCATACAGGGGAAAAGACAAAAGATGTGATCAGTCATTGCCTTCAAGCCTTTACTACTATGGGAAGGCCAAAATCATTTAAAACAGATAATGGGCCTGCATATAATTCTTCTTCATTTCAAAAGTTTTGCTCAAAGTTTAATATCTATCATTCTACAGAATTGCCCTACAATCCACAAGGACAAGCTATCGTAGAAAGGGCTAATCAAACATTAAAAGTCTGCTTAACTAAACAAAAAGGGGGAATAGGGGCATTAGCCCCTCCCAAGAACAGACTTAACCTTGCTTTATTAACCCTCAATTTTTAAAATTTGGATGCTATGGGCTGTACTGCAGCTGATAGACATTTTAGTAGAAAATCTGGTGGCCATCCAAAGCAATGTGGAAAGACATCTTGACTGGGTCCTGGAAAGGGCCTGACCCAGTATTAATTTGGGTGTGAGAATCTGTTTGTGTTTTTCCTCAGGACCAAAAGCAACTATCTTTGTCCCAGAGCGCTTGGTAAGAACTATCCATAAGAAAGAAAATGGCACCGAAACACAAAATGATGGTGATGGTGGTAAGCCTCTTGTTGTTAGCTCTTCCTAAAACTTTTGGGGATATATTCTGAGGACTGCTATCCATATTGCCTATTCCCTTGCCTATTACTCATGACACACAAGTTTTTCCTCAATTATTTCCTAGTACAAAACTTCTAGGTATCACTTACCTACCAGCTGATTCCACTGTAAAGCCATTTATACTATTGTAAACTTCAAGTTAAGGGGTAGCCTTTGCTTCCTCTGATTAGCCACCTCAGAAACCATCAATAGTGCATTGCCCTGTGTGCAGCTTGCTTCCAATTGGAATCTTTCTTATGGGTATTGGCATGGAAGGGACCATTATGCCTTTGCTTTAAATATATCCAAGGCAATTGGTAGTGTAAATTATACACCACCAACTTGTACACCAACTTGTACAAGTTGTACACCAACTTCTTATGGCAATGTTGGACCTATTAAATGGGATAGATGTCAAGGGGATGTTATGGCTTGTAAGGTGACTCCTTACTTTTCCTTTGGGCCGTTTGCCATAGATAGGAGAAGTGTTAAAGAAATACTGAGAAAGGCAAAGTCATCATATATGTATGCTGCTATAGATACTGATTTTCATACCAATGAATATTCTCCTCTTTCCATGTGGTCTCTTTGTGGTGCGTCTTCTTGTATGGACATTAGTTCACTTAGTATTATACAGGGAGGCAGTCTCTCTCTCATTCAACAAAGGTGCAGTCATAAGCAAGCCCATATATATGGAAATAGTACACCTGTTTTTAATTATACAGAGTGCATGCCCAATTTCACTTCCTTTAATCAATCTTTCCCCCCTACTCCTGTATGTGTTATGTCTCCATTTGTGTTCATTCTGTCTAACAGTTCTAAGTTTAATATTAACATTACTAATAACAATGATAATGATACTGAGGTCCTTAACTGTGCTAACCAAGAGTTTTATGTATCTAGTTGTTGGAATGCTTCTTTATTTCCTCTGGCTGTGATTTCCAGGATTCCTAAATTTATTCCAGTCCCAGTGACCTTAAATCAAGTGAGTGGAATTTCCTACCCATGAGAGCCAAAAGAGATTTTGGTATCTCAGCTATTATAGCCATCACTGTTACTTTGGCAGCTGCTGCCACTCCTGCTGGACTTGCCCTAGGAACTGCTATTCCTACAGCTCACACACTCAACAACCTGTCACCAGCCACTGCCGAAGCATTGGCAGCCCAGGAAAACATCAATGCACACCTTGCCATGAGAATCCTGATTCTAAACCAAAGAGTGGACTTACTACAAGAACAAGTGGACATGTTAACTGTTACCACACAGATGGACTGCCTAGTACATACCCAAGCATTATGTGTTACCCCATTACCCCATACCCTATACTAATATTACTGCTGCTTCAAGCCTGTCCAAACAGCTTGGAAACATGCTTAATGGGACATGGACTAAAGAGTTTACTAATTTGACTACCCTATTAAGCAATTCTATAATCATGATAAATAGTACTCAGGTCAAGGTCCCGGGTATGCCAGAAGCCATTAGTTTCCTACAGTCAGCATTACAATTTGGTAAACAATGGATGGGAAGTTTTGCTATGATGGGATTGTTGTTCTTGCTTTTATTATTCTTGCTTAGATATCTGTTGTCTGTAAGGAGTAATCAAAGACAGCAAGTCTTAGTGGTATGGCAAGCCCTTATGGCCATGGATCAGGGCTCTGATCCACATATTTGGCTCTCCCAATTACAGGGCTGGTAGTCAAAGACGGGTAAACACAGGGTGGACTTTATACCAACCTAAGACAGGGATCAAAGCATGCCAACAGCTCTTTGACTCCCAATGATGGGTAAGGATAAAGTCTGACTCTGGTACCTAAGACAGGCACAGTTGCTGTTCTTAGATTGCAATATTTATATATCCAAATTAATTTAAATAAAATCAGTGTTGGTGGGTGTTTTGCTGACCCACAGGACTAATACATGGTGAAAATATATGATAAGGTTTTTGTTTTTGGTGTTTGAACAGGACTTATAGTCCACTGGTTCACTTGAATAAAACTTGTTTTGTGTGGTGGCATGTACTACTGTACATGTAAGACCTAAAAAAGGACTGGTTTAGTTTATAACGTCTTGTAAGAACTGAAATGTACATAAATTTTGGGAGACCATGCCATATACTATTTATACTATAATCTAAAAAGTATAATAGCCCTTATAAATTATAAAGTAGAATAAAAGAGTTCTCTAAAATCAAAATATATCTATTAAAATAAATTGTGGGAGGTGTAAATGTTTACATCATTTTGAACTTGTTTCTGGTTTGATTTTGTTGGGTGTCCAAAACTGAAAATGTCATCTTAGAGTATGCTGTTTTTCTAAAATTTTGGAGGCAATTTTTCTCTTCAGGGGTTGCTCTTAGGGAGTTTATGAGGAATGCTTGACTTCCTCACTCTTTTTTCTCTATCAGACTTGACAAGAACCAGGATAGGTCAGTGTCCTGTTGACCACATGGCTTCCCATGGAAGCACTGAGAATATCTCCCTCTTCAATGACACCTTTAAACAAAATAGGCACTGTAGGTTTGTAGTGTTTGGGGTGTTCATAATCCCCATGACTGGGAGATTTTATGACTTTCCAGAGTTACACAGTCTTCAGAAGTACTGTCATTCTATAAGGCAAAATGTTAAAGTTTTAATTCAGGATATAAAAATGAGGCTTATTTTCATTATCTCTTTATTCTTCTTAAAACAATTTTTCCATAAATACAAACAGAAAAAAGTGTAAAGATCAGATTTATGCAAATTATACTTCCCAAATAAGTTTGATTAAAATGTGTATAATAGTTGAGGTGTTACAGTACCATTTACCCAATAGTATGTTTTACTATAATATATATCTTTTGTTGAGTGGAATAGTATGATATTTGTGAGATAATGACAAAATTAAATACATGACAGTGTTAACATTAGCACATTCACTTATATTTATTAACATATTGCATACATAATGTGAATAAGGTAAAAGTGCCCTGTAAACTGGGCATGGTAGCTCATTTCTGTAATTTCAGCAAATAGGGAAGATGAGGAAAGAGTTTCACAAGCTCAAAGTCAGTCTCAGAAACTTAAGTGAGATTTTCAGAAAGTTATCAGCACCCAACTCAAAATTTGAAAAGTGGGGAGGGACCTTGCGAACATGACTTTATGGTTAAGCAACCCTAAATTCAATCCACAGTACAAAAAATAAAGTTTTAAACATTGAGATTTATTTAAAAAAAACTCAAAAACAGATCTCTTATAACTCTTTCCTCCAGTATTCAAATTAAGAATATTTAGTAATTTTGATTTATAAGAAATGTATATTCTTCCAAAGATGAGCTTTCTACACTAAGGATGTATGATATTTATGACAATTTTTTATATGTACCTCATCAATTAAAAATGCTTAATAAATTTTAAGCCAAAGTTAAAGGCAACTATTCATTTTCTATATTTAAATGATCTCTTTTACTGATCCTCTTATACATCAAGATATGAGGCATAGAAAAGAAATTTACTTCTTTTATATTTGTTAAGGTTTTTTATTGCAAATATTTTACTGCTATATAAGGCATATATTTTTGCCAAATTCTAGTCAATGTTCACTACAGGTATGAGGTTTCAGATGTTCAATAAATTCAAAATTATAATAAAATCTTGAAAACTTTAGCTTTTTGGGGTTTATGAGCACTATGAGTTCTCTAATGTTCAGTAATGTTTGAGCAATGGCTAAGAGCTTTGAACAACTTTTTCCACTTGTACTCCCTCTAACCAGGTTGTATTCTTAGGTGCTGAGTAAGGGATAATCAATTGTTAGAGATATTGTCACACTGTCACAGTTTTTTCATATGGATAATTCTCTTTGCTATGATTTTTCTGGCTTGGAATAAATTTTTACCCATCCTTACAGGAATGGTACAATGTTCTCATTTGTAGAGCTTCTCTCCAGTATGAATTCTCTGGTGTCTAATAAGGTATGATTTTTGATTAAAAGCTTTGTCACATTCTCCACATTCATATGGCTTCTCTCCAGTATGAATTCTACTGTGGTAGGTAAGACTAGCTTTTCAATTAAAAGCTTTGCGACATTCTTTACATTTGTAGGGCTTCTCCCGCTATGGATTCTCTGGTGGTGAGTAAGACTTGATATTTTATTAAAAGCTTTGTCACATTCTGTACATTTGTAGGGCTTCTTTCCAGTATGAATTCTGCTGTGGTAAATAAGGCTTGATTTTTCTTTAAAAACTTTGTCACATTCTTAACATTTGTAGGGCTTCTCTCCAGTATGTGTTCTCTGGTGGCAAATAAGGCTTGATTTTTGATTAAAAGCTTTGCCACATTCTTTACATTTGTAGGGCTTCTCCCCAGTATGGATTCTCTGGTGGCAAGTAACACTTGATTTTCTATTAAAAACTTTGCCACATTCTGTACATTTGTAGGGCTTCTGTCCTGTATGAATTCTGCTGTGGTGAATAAGGTGTGTTTTTTTATTAAAAGCTTTGTCACATTCTTCACATTTGTAGGGCTTCTCTCCGGTATGTGTTCTCTGGTGGCAAGTAAGGCTTGATTTTTTATTAAAAGCTTTGCCACATTCTTACATTTGTAGGGCTTCTCCCCAGTATGAATTCTATGGTGGACAATAAGGTGTGATTTTGCATTAAAAGTTTTGTTACATTCTTCACATTTGTAGATCTTCTCTCCAGTATGAATTCTGCTGTGGAGAATAAGGAGTGCTCCTCTATTAAAAGTTTATCACATTCTTTACATTTGTAGGGCTTCTCTCCAGTATGAATTTTGCTGTGGTGAATAAGGTGTGATTTTTTATTGAAAGCTTTGTCATATTCTGTACATTTGGCGGTCTTCTCTCCAGTATTAATTCTGCTGTGGCGAATAAGGTTTGATTTTTGATTAAAAGTTTTGTCACATTCTCCACATTTGAAGAAATTCTCACAGGTATGAATTATCCGCTGTTGAGTAAGAATTGATCTTTGATAAAAAGCTTTATCATATTTAAATTTGTAGGGCTTCTCTCCAGTATGAATTCTCTGGTGGTCAATAAGGTGTGATTTATCATTAAAAACTTTGTCACGTTCTTTACATTTATAGGACTTCTCCCCAGTACAAATTCTGTGGTGGTGAGTAAGGGCTGAATTTTGATAATATTATTTCTGATGTTCATTCTCAGTTGCAATTTTCAATATTTTCCTTTCTTTTAAGTAGTCAAAGTCCCAATTTCTTTATTTTTTATTTATCACTTTTTGAAATATATGTTTTATGCCCTACTCTGGTGAAAATGTTTGGGTATGATGAGAAGTCATGGCTGAAATAGTTCAAAATAAAAATTATTTTACTTACTAGACTGGGATGAATTTATTTTGTCCACATTGCATACTAAAATATGAAATCATAGCAGGGTCAGTACATCATCAGGGTAGCAGTTTAGTAAATCCAAGGTCATTATTACTCCAGAAATATATAAGTTAAATAAAAATGTACAGACAAATTAACATTGTAAAAATTACCCAAACTATTATAGAGATCACAGTATCCAAGATGAGTATCTTACTAAGGAGAGTAATATAGTAGAGGGAAGAAAATATGTTACTTTTATCTACCACAGACTTTCCTCCTCTGTAACATTGCATTGTGCAAAAGGAAAACTCTACCAACTACATTCACTCTCAGTCGAATAAGGGAACTATGAAACATACACAAACATTTGTGGTTTTCTTGCAGAGCATCTGAAATCTGCTTTCTCTCTATCATGACACAGGGACCTGAAAATAACACATACATTTTAGATGATAATGCCACAGATATTAAAAAAAGTTAAAGAGTCTATGAATTCTTAAGAAGATACACACACAAATTTTTAACTTAAAAAAATGCACTTATATCTGGAAGATTCTCCATGAAAACAAGTTTGAGAGGCAATAAAAACATTGCACAGCCTATGTCCATATTACTTGGATGAAGCCAGCACATGGCAATCAAGACTAATTATTTTTATTTTTTGTGTATTATTTGCTGATTTGTTTCATTGAACTTTGTGTATTTATTAAGTTCATCATGATATATATATATATGATGAAATGACTAAATGAAGTGAATTAGCACATGCATATTTCATACTATTATCAGTTTTGTGCTTATGAAGTATTGCATTCAGTCTTTTAATATTTATGAGTAACATAATTCACTACACTCACCATGTGGTACAACAAAACTCTTGACCTTCTTGTACCCATTAAAATAAAAATTTGTAGACTCTGACTAACAAAATGCCAACAGTCAACAAAGCACAGTACCTCGTGACCACAATTTTACTCACTGAATTTGACTTCCACATGTGAGTCAAATGTTCCTACAACTGATTTTCTGTGTCTACCTTATTTCACTTAATGCAGTCCTGCATATTCATACAATGTCAATTTAAATGACATATTACTTTTCTTAGTTAAATAATATTAGTGTCTAAATATCACACTTTTACTCATTTGATTATTGATGAGCACACAGTTGAGTCCATATCTTGAATATTGAGAACAATGTTTACACTGAGCACAACAGTGAATCTCTCTCTTTCACATGCTTATTACTCTCTTATGGATACATATTTAATACTGGCATTTATGGATCATAAGGTCATTTTTCTGTGTGGTGCTTGGGATTAAGCCCAACGGAGCTATACCACTGAACTGCAACACAAGTCCTTTGAAAATTATTTGAGACATGGTGTTTCAAAATTTCTGTGACTTGCCTCCAACTTGAAATCCTTTTTAATGGTCCCCAATAAGCTTGGATTACAAACATGTAGCAGTGTTCTTGCCAATTTTTTATTTATTTAAAAACTTCCATATTGTTTTCCAGAATAACTATATAATCTACTGCTGACTGGATTTTTAATGGAAAAGTCAATTTAAAATACTACAGCACATAAAGATAAAGAAAAGCATGGCTTAATCAAAGTAATACAATAAAATATTAATAATTGAACATTAGCATAGGGAGTTACGAATTACCCAAAGAGCACTAAATAACCATTTGAAGGAAGTTTCAAGAGCTAAAATTGTAAATGTAAACAAGCAGAAATTGTTTATGTGAAGAATTCCTTAAGAAAAATTTCTAAAAAAGACATGCATGGTGTGCAAAACTGTCTAGCAACATGGGAGAGACTGAGAAAAGAGGACTTTAAGTACCTATAGAATATATAAAGAGAAGTGGGAGAGGAATCAAAGATTGCCACTATGAAAAGCAGTTAACCACAAGTTAAAACATTAAGCAAAGTAAGAAAAGCAATTAAGAAATACAGAAAACAACTTACAAAGTTAGAATAGTGAGTTCACTTTCAAAACTAGTTTGATTATTAATATATTATTACAAAACACAGATCAAAACAAAAAGCTTGACTAACAGAATTAAATCTAAAAGAGGCAACTACCAAGTCAGTTCCAGCAGAGAGTATGGCTCTCTGGTGCCCTCCAGTCCCAATCCAGCAGATGACCTGAGAGTCATAGAGAAAGACTTTGGTCTTAACTGTGTAGACTGCTGGATCTCCCACTGGACCTGCCCACTTGTTTGCCCAGGGTGTGAAACATGAAGGACTGGCAAGCCTCTCTCCCTGTGTTGATGATCTGATGGCAAAATTGACAAGTTGGACCCCAGACCCAGGACTTCTGGGCTGCCGAGTCTCCTGGCCCAGTCCTGTCCATCCTAACCAGAGTTGGTGCTGAGAAATGGCACCTTTGGATGGCAGGTCATGCATGGTGAGAATAATGGCACTGACCAAATACATGGAGACCAGCTGGGGCTTTGAGGACTCAAGAAGACAAGTAAATGCTGTAAAATTTGGCCAATCAGTATAGGCTAGGGGACTCTAGATTGCTCTGTACAAGCTCCAAGAGACATATTGTCCTGACAAAGCAAGAACCATTCTGGAAAGTGAGTGAAGCCCTGAGGCTGGATGGGTGGAAGGGTAAGCACCCTTAAGCAGTTGTTTGGTCTACCAAAGAGAGAAACTGTAGGAAAATGCCTACCACCTTCAGAAAGATTGACTGCCTGATTATAAAGACCTGTAAATGTAATATGAAAAACCTGCTCTGTAAGTGGCTTTGAAAGGGAGTTGTTAAACCACCTCTAGTAGTGAAACTTGTCCATGTTCATTCAGAGGGTTATATTATAACCATTGTTTTGAGTGTGCTTTTTCTCCTCACTACTCTACATACAGTTGACAATGCTAAGTACTTTTTCTGAAATATCTGGACTTTCTAGATGTTTTAAAGTGCTTTATACATGTAAAAAGTATAAGTGGCAAATTACAACACATTTTGTAATTTTTTCATTTAAATATCTTTAAAATATTTTTCAGGGGGGCAATAGCCAAGTCCCCTATTGAGTAATAAACACTGTGTCCTGGTTTTCTGGATTACCATATCAGTGTGCATACAATGAGGCAAGAGTAACCATTGTACCTATGTCTAAGGGTTTTATTTTATTTTGCTGTGTATTTAGTGTACATAAAAGACAAATGATTCCTAATCTACGTTTAGTTTGTCTACATGTTGAGAGGCTTTCAAGAGGTTGCTGGTTTATGACTAAAATATAAGCTGGTAAACAAAGTTTGTGTTAAAATTCCTAGGAAGGATTGTCTTCTAAAAAAATTGAGCATTAGAGCACACTGCATTGATGAATGGCCAGAATGCTCATATTTTGAAGAAATTTTCAAATTATAACTATTGTTAAATGTTTGCAGTTTATTCAAGACTGTCAGGTATATAGTGGACAAATTGAGTCCTTTATTGAAACATATAGTCCATCTAGATGTTTAGAAATCCTCAGTGTATGCTAAATGTAGAGGTAGTAAAATATTACTTCAAAATATTACTTCTCTCTGATATGTGGATGCAAACACACAATAAGGTGGGGAAGGAAAGAATAGAAGTTCATTGGATTAGACAAAGGAGAATAAAGGAAAGGGAGGAAAAATGAAAATAAGATAGAATGAATAAGACACAAATTTCTTATGTTGATATATGAATACACAACTAGTGTAATTCCACATTGTGTACAACCACAGAATGGGAAGTTATATTCTATGTATGTAAAATATGTCAAAATACATTCTGCTGTCATGTATATGTAGAAAAGCACAAATAAAAATTTTAAAACAGAAAAATAACAAATCTAAAAGAAATGCAACTCTATGTAATCTACAGGGACCTCTAAATATAAGGAAATAAGTAGAATGAAAACAAAAGAATGTAAGCATAAAACATACAAAAATAGCCAAAAGAAAGATAGTGTGGTCAGATTTTGAGATGGGAAACTGTAAGGGTAAAGGTGAGCAGATTGAGAGGCAAGCACACAGGACAGCTTACACCATGAAATAGCTCCCATGTTGGAAAGCCAGTTTTGTTTTATTAGCTACTCCAGGGTTTTATCAGATTACAATAGTGCAGTTAGCTTTGCATATGTGCAGATCATATAACTTATTTGCTTCTCAGATCCACCAGTACCAAATGTTTTTATAATGGCTAGAGTGAGAAGTTGCAGAATGTTCCTAAGCCAGGAAAACAGAAGGCCTTTATTACCCGAGGAGTGTGCTCACTCAAATGTTTTTGCTCCTAAGTACTTTTCTATGGCCTGAACCTCTACAACTCCCCTTTTTTGTTTTTAATGGCCTTTTGAATAGACATGATTTCTCTTTAGTTTAAGGAGGGTGGAGGGAGAGAGTAAGGCGACAATGGCAAAAACAGGCACAGCAAAATAAGGCAAGTACCAGTAAACATTCTCCAATGAAAAGTTGCTCAATCCATGTAAAATTTGGTAATAATGAGGTTAACCATTCTAATAAATCTCAGCCTCCATCATCTTGCTGCACCTTCTTTACAATGTCTTTAAAATTATCCTATATTTTCTGAACAGTATTACCATTATGAGTTAAATTGAAACAACACATATTATAAAATTCATGACATCCCTTATGATATAACAATAGCAAATAATCAATAGCAACTCTATTATCAAGAATCTCCATTCACAATAGCCTCGAAAAAAATAAAATACTTGGGAATCAATCTCACAAAAATGGTGAGAGAACTCTACAATGAGAACTACAGAACATTAAAGAAAGAAATTAAAGAAAAACTTAGAAGATCGAAAGATATCCCATGTTCTTGGACAGAAAGAATTAATACTGTCAAAATGGCCATACTTCCAAAAGTGCTATACAGACTCAATGCAATTCCAATTAAAATCCCAATGATGTACCTTACAGAAATAGAGCAAGCAATTATGAAATTCATCTGGAAGAATAAGAAACCCAGAATAGCTAAAGCAATCCTTAGCAGGAAGAGTGAAGCAGGGGGTATCACAATACCAGATCTTCAACTATACTACAAAGCAATAGTAACAAAAATGGCATGGTATTGGTACCAAAATAGAAAGGTAGATCAATGGTACAGAAGAGAGGACATGGACACAAACCGAAATAAATACAATTTTCTCATACTAGACAAAGGGGCCAAAATATGCAATGGAGAAAAGATAGCCTCTTCAACAAATGGTGCTGGGAAAACTGGAAATCCATATGCAACAGAATGAAATTAAACCCCTTTCTCTCACCCTGCACAAAACTCAATTCAAAATGGATCAAGGACATCAGAATCAGACCAGAGACCCCGCATCTTATAGAAGAAAAAGTAGGCTCAAATCTTCAACTTGTGGGCTTAGGACCAAACTTCCTTAACAAGACTCCCATAGCACAAGAAATAAAAGCAAGAATCAACAACTGGGATAGATTCAAATTAAAAAGCTTTCTCTCAGCAAAGGAAATTATCAGTAATGTGATGAGAGAACCTACAGAGTGGGAGAAAATCTTTGCCACTCATACTTCAGATAGAGCGCTTATTTCCAGATTATATAAAGAATTCAAAAAACTCTACACCAAGAATACAAATAATACAATCAGCAAATGGGCTAAGGAAATGAACAGACACTTCACAGAAGATGTACAAGCAATCAACAGATATATGAAAAAATGTTGAACATCCCTAGTAATAAGAGAAATGCAAATTAAAACTACACTAGGATTCCATCTCACCACAATTAGAATGTTGATTATCAAGAACACAAGCAACAATAGTTGTTGGTGAGGATGTGGGGAAAAAGGTACACTCATACATTGCTGGTGGGGTTGCAAATTAGTACAGCCACTCTGGAAAGCAGTATGGAGACTCCTCATAATGCTTGGAATGGAACCACCATTTGACCCAGCTATCCCACTCCTTGGCCTATACCCAAAGAACTTAAAATCAGCATACTACAGAAATACAGCCACATCATTGCTCATAGTTGCTCAATTCACCATAGCCAGATTGTGGAACCAAACTAGATGTCCTTCAATTGATGAATGGATAAAGAAACTGTGGCATATATATACAATGGAATATTACTCCACCAGAAATAATGATAAAATTATGGCATTTGCAGGCAAATGGATGAAATTGGAGAATATCATGCTAAGTGAGATAAGCCAATCTCAAAAAACCAAAGGACAAATGATGTCACTGATAAGTGGATAATGACATATAATTGGGGGTGGGAGGGGTTAGCATTAGGGTTAGGGTTAGGGTTAAGGAGGGTGGCAAAAATGGAGGAAGGATGGACTGTATAGAGGTATAAGAGGGGTAAGATGGGTGGGGGTAAGGAAAAAATAACAGAATGAATCAAACAACATTACCCTGTTTAAATTTATGATTACACAAATGGTATGCCTTTACTCCATGTACAAACAGAGAAACAACATGTATCCCATTTGTTTACAATAAAAGAAAAAGAATAACTTGATGGATACAAATTTTGGAAGAATAAACAATATCCACTAAGCAGACCCAAATATTATAATGAGTACAAGAAGCCAAAGTGAAACAGTTTTCTGTACAGTGTCACCACCAACCAGGATACAACAGAGAAATAATACAATCATAGCCATGATAGTTGTGGAATTTTCGGTAAGTTTTGTAAAATTAACTGTAACCAAATTTTCTGGTGTACATTCTAAAGACATATGGGCTAACAATTGTTGGGCAGATGTTTTAAACTTTTTATATTCCCTCAAGTCACAAGATGATTAGAAGTCTGGAGGCTCCTTGGGTTTCTTGTTTTTATTGAAGTTTCCTTTTTTGAATCAGGGTCCTCTTCATCCAGGATCAAATAAATATTGAGAATCAGATTGTAAAGTCCTCGATGTCCACTCATGATGATTGACAGGACTCATACACCTGGTATGAATCCAGGTAGAACATGTAGGAATAAGAACAGCAGCATATCCTTTCCCCGTGTAATCAAGGGTACAAGGAGGCAGAACTCAATAGTTTACATATATCTTTGGTATTGGTACCTTAGGGGAAAAAATGTCTGTCCAAGGCAGAGGACCAATGATGTGTACTATCTTCATATTGTACATTAAGAGCATTCATTTTGAACCAGGTAATATTAAAAGCATTTTTAACATGAGTGAGGCTAAGTCCCTATTTTTTGTTTGTTTGTTTGTTTTAAAAGACACATTTTAAACATACAGTGTGTACATTCAACTAAGACCTGTGTGGTAGGATTGTGGGGAATTCCATGGGTTGGAATTGTATTCCATTGATTACAAAATGCAGCAAAGGCACTAAAAGTATAATCAGGGGCATTGTCAGTTTTTAAATGATGAGATGTACCCATGTTGCAATGCAGAGCAACAAATGAGAGAGACAGGCTGAGGTCTTCTCTGAATGATGTGCACTGGCCCATATAAGGCCTGAGGATGTATCTAAGAAACATGTAAGAAAGAATGAGGTGGAAGGGAGGAAAATGAGTTACATTCATTTGCCAAAGGGCATTAGAATGTAAACCTCAAGGTCTTACATTTTCCCAAGTAGGCAAACAAAATGGTGTACAATGAGAGCAATTATTAGGGATTAAATGGGCCTGCTGAGAGGAAATTGAAAAGATTTTTGTTAAAAAGTGAGCATTTTGATGAAAGAAATTTTGCAATTCCACAGCATGTAAAAAGAGAGAAATAGAAAAATACAGTCTTTTAGATCTGTTACATATAAGGAAAAATCCTGAGGGATTAGATTACGGTTAGGCAATGCACATTGAAGTGAACCCCATAGGTTGCATAATTTCTCTTAAATCTTATAATAATTTTTTTTCCTGATTTCTTTTTTTATGATAAAAATGGGCATATTCCATGGACTGGTGGAAGGTTTATTATGTCCCAACTGTACCTACTCTTGAATAAGGGCCTAGGCAACTGCCACCTTTTCCTTAAACAATCATCATTCTTTCACCCAAACAAGAGTGGTGACATTTCATTTTAATGGCAAGGTGGTCAGAACAACAGAGGCCTCTACAAAAAAGGCAATTCAACAAACATTTGTAACTTGTGTAAGATATCTCTACCCCATACAGGACAGGGAACTGCCACAATGTTCTGTTGTATGTGAGTAATAATGTGCTGTGGGTTGGAAAGGGCAGAACATCACAACCATAGACAGCTTTTAGTCACCTCTTCATTATTGTCTATGCCCCAAACTGGGGTGGTACTTTGTAAGAGCCATGCACAAGGTCATATTGAGAAGAGTATAACTGTAACATAAGTACTGGTGTCCAGTAACCCTGTGAATAGTTGCTCATTTAAACACAAGGTTAACTTTTGTCCATTTTCAGTAATAGATAAACATGTTCCAATGTTGGTAGAACCAAGTCCTGCATTTTCTCTATTATTTTGGGGTTGTTGGGCAGTAATATAAGGAATCACAGTTAACTGAGTGATGGAGGATCTTTTGGAGAGATTTAAGGGCATATGAGACCAAACCTGAATGTATAGTATAACAGTATTATCAGAATAAATTAATCCAGTAATTATAAATGTTCTTTCTTTAATACTGTGGGAGCAGGGTAAAATTAATCCAAAGGTATCTTTGGGTAGAGGTCCTCGAATTTGGGTAGCAATTTTACAAACTTCCCCAGGGAGACATATTTGAGCATCCTCAGTAGTAATCAAATCTATCCCCAAAATCCCTCTAGGGGCATAAAAGGATTTGTGGATGGAGCTTCTGTTTGAATTAGAAACATTTGTGAAGGAGACACATGCATCTGCAGGTGAAAAGAGTTCCCTGTCCTTTCATCCTGGGTTGGGGGAGACTCATAATTAGGTTTCCTGACATGTCTGTTTTAGATCTGTATTGATTAGCCCAATAAAATCCTTTATGACAGATTGACATTTTTGATTGGACCACTTTGGTGTCCCTTTTTTTCTCTTATGAATCTTTTGAAGATAACTATGTTTTTAACAATTGTAGCAAAGTTTATCATTGGGGATTTTAAAGCAGTGACCAGTAAAGTCACTTGATGAGTTTCAGTTCCAATATTCTGACATGCCTTTATTAAATCAGAAAGCATAGTAGCCACTTTAAGGCAAAGAGATTTCACCACTTCTTTTCTATCTTGGTTGACATTTCTGTGAGTTAATTGTGCAGTCAGAATATATGCAGACTCCAAATTGTGTATTTGTCTTTTGACAGCTTTAATCAATCATTTAACAAAATTAACCAAAGGCTTCTCTGAGGCTTGCTGAATTACAACAAGGGACTTGGAAGGATCCTCAGTGTCTGGGATCCTTTCCCCGTGCTTTACAACTAAGGTTCTAATTTGGACAATGGTAGCTGCAGGCAACTGATTTTGTTGTTACAATGTCCCTCTTTGACCCATGTCAAATGAGTCATCATAATAAATACTAACATTTTCCTGAGCATTATCCTAAGCTTGAACAAGGGATAAATCAGAGTATTCTTGTAAAAACACTGTATTTGGGGCAGGAAAAGTAATCATCTTCACCAATTCTTTCCAATCACTGGGAACCAAGGCACAACCCATTCCCAGCCCCTGTATCATATTGAGCATAAAATTACTATTAATTCCACTCCCCAACACCATCCTCCTTAATTATTTAAACACAGCAAAAAGCAATTGTTCATATTCTGGCTATTTAAGCATTATTTAATCTAATGGAACAGACAGTCAATATATGAGTTTCTCCCTCAGCAGCTGCCTGCCTGAGACATTCAGAAAAATGAGACCAGACTGGTGGAGGAGAAGGAGGAGCAAGAAGAGCAGGAGGGAAATCTTCAGTCATAGAGACTACAAGAGACATTGGCAGCACTGTCAAGGCTATCATTGAGATAGCATCATGACACCAAATACCAAGCTTGTAACACAGGTATAGGAGCCCACAGTAGGTCATGCAACTTTTTACCTATATTTTCCCAATTTTGGGTCTTAAGTATCCACTTTCCAAATACCATGGACAGGAAGAATCTATTTCAGAGGGCAAAGTGGCAAAATCAGCATCACTTACAGTATGTTTAGCCTTACAAAGCAAATAAGGAAGTTCACTCCAATGATGACATTGAGGGTCAGACAAGGATTTCCCATAGCTTACCAGTGGGATCTGTACCAGTCGATAAAAGATGCATGTCAGAGCCTATTCCAGGTGGCAAGCTACTCCTTCTCCCATCAACACGTTCAGAAAGGTTCCTGTTTAGGGCATGAACTGCAAGGGTAAAGGTAAGCAAATAAAGAGGCAAGCACACAGGATGACATATAGCATGAAATGGCTCCCACATGAGAGAGTCAGTTTTGTTTTATTAGCTTCTCCATTTTTATATCAGGTTACATTAGTGCAGTTAGATTTACACATGTGTAGATCATATAACTTGTTTGCATCTCACAGTCCACTAGTATCAAATATTTTTATAAAGGCTAAAGGAGAGAGGGATTGCAGAATATTCCTAAGTCAGAAAAACAGAGGGCATTAATCACCCAAGGAGTGTGTTCACTTAAAGGCTTATACTCCTCCATACGTTTGCATGGCCTGAACCTCTAAAGAAAATATTTTAAAACATAAATTTATATGAGTTAAAACATATTTTAAATTAAAAAAATCTTTGAAAAGAGGCAAAGTAGAATATTATATAGAGATAGAAAGTACCTTACCTTCAAATAATTCAATAAGAATATATTTTCAACTCACATCATACTTCACAGATATAAAAAGGTAAGTTTAAGAAAAGTAAATACATATATAGAAAGCAATGTTATAATTGAAGGAGACAGCAATTCCAACTTACTGTAAAGAAAAAGTCAAACAAAATGGTTATCACAAAACAGAAGATTTCAAATAATTTAAGCCAATTTGACTTATATACTAGATGTCCTCAATAGCAAATGGAATATTAAACTGAATAAACTAACTGGTAAGAAATAAAACAAAAGTTTTAGGTATAAAAATATTTAAATTATTTTATAAAAATTATAGAATAGAAGTAGAAATCAAAGTAGAAGGGATGCTCAAAAATCCACAAATATTCTTGAAAATGGTCTTGCTCCAGAATTCAATTTTTTTTTTGGACCGGGGATTAAACTCAGGTCATTGAGTCACACCCCAGTCCTATTTTGTATTTTATTTAGAGACAGGGTCTCACTGAGTTGCTTAGTGACTCACTTTTGATGAGGCTGGCTTTGAAGCCATGATTCTCCTGCCTCAGCCCCCTGAGCTGCTGGGATTACAGGCATGTGCCACCAAAAGATAAAATTAAAAGAACTTTGTGCCTTCAAAGTTATCAAGGGACTCCATATAAATATCTATCAAACTCACAATGGTATTTTTTGCAAGAAAAAAGAAAAACATAGTCTAGCAATTTTATGGAATCTCAAAATTGAATGAATATCTCAAAAATATTCAAAATACAAAATTGGGAAAGTATACTTTCATCACTTAAAAATATTAAAAGTCACAATATTCAATAGGTAATACATCAAGCTTGAAAGATAGGCATATTGAATTCTGAGTGTAATAAGCCCTTACATACACAGCAAATTAAGATATATTTGCACATCAATATTTGTTACACTATTATTCAACAGAGCTGAAATGAGGAATCAAACCAAATATATCTTGAAATGAGTGGATGAGGCAATTTGGAATATAGAATCTACAGAATATTCTTCAAGTTAAAAAAGTTATACATTTGTGAAAAATCTATAATCAATATAAATGTACAGTACATTATATTAACTAAAATAAGTCACTATCAAAAACAAAACCATGGCAGAATTCTCATATAAGATACCTAAACAAAACAAAAACAAACAAAAACACACAGAAAGCTTTCTGAACTGAAATGAGAATGGCATTAGTGATGGGAGCAGAAATAAACCTTTATTTACATGGGAACTGATTTACTGATTTTTAAGATGTAAACTTTCTACAGGTATGTTACATAACAATTTGAATTAACATTGCTGAACACAATATTTGATATGCTAGAGAAAGCAACTTTTGTGGTTTTGATCAGAATTAAAAATTTAAAACAACACATAATAGATAAAAATAATTTAAAAAGTGTTTGAAAGCTACTTTAAAAGGTTATGGTTCTATAAATAAGAACAAACTCATGAATATGTAGATAAAGGACAGGAATGTATTCCAGCTACTAAGATTTCTGAGGCAGAAAGATTGCAATTTCAAGGCCATCTTCAATAACTTATTGAGAACCTCTCTACAAATATAAATAGAAAGGGGCTGGGGATGTAGTTAATTATTAGAGCACCCTGGATTCTATCCCCATTACATTAACATATAGAAAATGTACAATACTATGTACATAGGTGGGATGAAAAACCAAACCAGATAAAATATTTAAGTCATTTTAAAAGGTGTAATATTTACACAATAAAAACACATATAATTTTGACAATAGAAACAAGGATCATGCATATCTTAATTTCAACTTACATTGTTCTAATTTGTGAAGTAGTGAAAATTGCCATCTAATTATAAAATATGGATTAAAAATAAAACAATTAAGTGATGTGAGAAAACTTACTCTACAACATGAAACCTACTCCAAAAGAAAAAAAGAAAATTTTAAAGAACAAAATTATATATAATGACAGATGTATTATTTTACTAACCCTTTAACATTACTACAATTTGCAACTGTGACTATAAAGCCCAAAGAGCATTCATTGTGAATCTTGACTTTTATTTCACAGAAAGTTCATTACAAGTTTTTACAAAGACTTCTGATAAGGGAATTTTAATGAATAAATACATAAGTAATATTGTAGAAATTGTTTTATGATATTAATTTATTACAATAATTTGATCTAGATTTCTCCAAAAATGTGACCAGATTTCCTAGAAACCCACAAATAATGGAAGATCTTTTATATCATGCTGACATTCTCAAGCAAAGGGGTATTTTGGTGTTTAATCTGAATGAACTGGTACCTCACTGGAGAAAAATAGGAGACTCCAAAGAATTAGAAACCATGATAAAAATAGGCCAGTACATGTTCACTGATAATGAGAAATAAACCTAAACTTCTGAAAAATCTTTTCTGCTACATAACTTCTCCACCAACATTTTGAAGTTTGGCTTCCTCCTTTACTTTTGGGCCTCTCAACTGTGTTCACTGGTATATATAGGTCACAATATTTTACATCACTCAATTACTCTACACACCAGTTATCTAAAGTGAAAGATATGTAAAATATCAAGAAAGGGAGAGATTAAATACTCTTAGGATGTCATGTTACATTTCATCTGTACCAAATATGCCCTTTTTTTCTTGAAAACACAAATATGAAACTCATTTGTACAGAGAAATTCCCAAAAGATATTCTGAAGGGGAAGTAAATTAAGTAATAATAAATTATTGAGAATTTGGAAGGAAAGTTATGCTTACCCAGGAAGACAAAGTTTCTGTAGTTCTCTAGCATCACATCTCTATGTAAATTTTGCTGAGCAGGTTCCAGATATTTCCACTCCTCAGCGAAATCAACAGTCACATCCCTGAATGCCAATAGTTCCTGAAATAGTAGTAGGTAAATAAATAGCACATTGACCACATGATCATTCACAGTGCTTGAAATGAGTTAGAAAGATCCTCATGTGTGTGGGGTAAAGGGAAAATAACAGATTGAGATAAACTTCATTATCCTATCTATGATTACACAAATGGTGTGACTCTACTTTGTGTACAACCAGAGAAACAACAGTTGTACCCAATTTGTGTACAATGAATCAAAACAAATTTTAAAAAAGACCCTCATGTAGGAGATGACTTTATTGACATTTTTAGACACAGAGATCCTATTATCTACCTAAACTATATATAGCTCTCATATTAGAAAGTTATGATGATAAGAATAGGAATTCTCCAATTTTAATTATATAACAATGAATCAGAGATTCATTAAAATGTAAAATCTGGAAGGTGGAGGACTAGAGGGTCGCTGCATTTCATGTTGCTCCAGGACTCAGGATTCAAGAAGAGGAGATATTGAGAGACTTGGGACCAACTCAAAGCCACCAGGTGAGTCTCTACCTTTTGGGAAGCATCCGAGATGGGGAAGTAGTCCCAGAACACAGGGAACTTTGTGAAGTATAGTTGCCCGATGAGACACCCCTCCCCATGCTGGAGCAGTGAACTTGGGCAACTGGGAGCCTCATAGAGGAGGCCGCTCAGCACAACACTTTGACTCGGAGTAACCCACTAGGGTTCTGGGGGTCTGCCCAGAGGAGGAGGTGCACAGGAAACTGGAATCAGAGGAACTGCTCCTGAACAATGGGGGGGCTGCCCGGAGGAGGAGGAGAAACACAGCAGGTCACTTGGTCTCCGAGTGACCACACCAGAGCTCCAGGTGGCTGCCTGGAGGAGGAGGTGTGTGGTGGGTCACTTGGACTTAGAGCGACTGCTCCTGAACACCCAGGGGGCTGCCCAGAGGAGGAGGAGGAGCATGGTGGGTCACTTGGATGCAGAATGACTGCACCAGGGCTATGGGCGGTTGTCTGGAGGAGGAGGTGTGCAGTTGCTTGGACTCCTAGTGACCACACTGGGACACCAGGTGACTGCCCAGAGGAAAAGGAGTGCGGTGGTTCACTGGGACTTGGAGCAACAGTATAGGGCTCCAGGTGGCTGCTCAGAGGAGGGACTGCACAGCCAGGCAATTAGGTGCAGAGCAGGGTGCCAGGACCTAGGAGGCTTCTTGGTGGAAGAGCCACACAGAGACAAGCTGAGGGGCAGAGCAAAGATTCCAGGACTGAGGGCAGGTTCTCCAAGGAGGGGCAGCCTAAGGAGACTCTTCTGTGCAAGGTGAGGTTCCCAGGCACAGGAGGTAGGTCTGGGCCCCTGGGAACATTGCAGAGAAATGCAGCCCAGCCCAGATGGTAGTTGTGGCTTAAGGGAAACTTCTAGGAAGGGAACTGACCAGCGAGACCTCCCCACCGGGTGAGTCTTCACTGCCAGGTGAGGTTATCCCATAAGAATGGTAAAACCAGAGAAACAGGCCCAACAGGCCTTGCTTCAGCCTGCATCCTAGTTACCCATTGGATAACCATTGGTCAATGAGTGGAGGCAACCTGCCCACTAGCAGGGAATATACCCCACCTGAAGTCCACCACACCTAGAGAGGCAGCTTCCTTGTGGAGCACCACATTATCAACTTTCTCCAAGACTTCAGGCTACTGAAGGATAAGAGGGGATATACTAGAAATCTTCAGGGACATTGTAAGTCAAAAGAGGAAATCTGCAATATCTCAGTGGTCCACTGATACCTGAACAATATGAGAAAACAAGGGAAGAAAATGCCCCAAACAATTCTAGATGTTACATCAATAAAATCCAATGACAGCATGGCAGAAGAAATGACAGAAAGGGAGTTCAGAATGTACATAATTAAAATGATCAGGGAAGCAAATGATGAGATGAAAGAGCAAATGCAGGCATTGGATGAAGAGATGAAAGAGCAAATGCAGGCATTGAATGATCACACCAATTGACAGTTAAAGGAGCAAATACAGGAAGCAAAAGATCATTTCAATAATGAGTTAGAGATATTGAAAAAAAACCTAACAGAATTCCTTGAAATGAGGGAAACAATAAACCAAATTAAGAACTCCATAGAAAGCACAACAAATAGGATAGAACACCTGGAAGACAGAAGCTCAGACATTGAGGACAAAATATTTAACCTTGAAAACAAAGTTGAACAAACAGAGAAGATGGTAAGAAATCATGAACAGAATCTTCAAGAACTATGGGATATTATGAAAAGGTCAAACATAAGAATTATTGGGATTGAGGAAGGCTTAGAGAAACAAACCAAAGGAATGAACAATCTATTCAATGAAATAATATCAGAAAATTTCCCAAATCTGAAGAATGAAATGGAAAATCAAGTCCAAGAGGCTTATATTACTCCAAATACAAAAAATTACAACAGACCCACACCAAGGCACATTATAATGAAAATACCTAACATACAAAATAAAGAGAGAATTTTAAAGGCTGTGAGAGAAAAGAAAAAAATTACATTCAGGGGGAAACCAATACGGTTATCAGCAGATTTTTCAATTCAGAACCTAAAAGCTAGAAGGGCCTGGAACAACATTTTTCAAGCCTTGAAAGAAAATGGATGCCAACCAAGAATCTTATACCCATCAAAACTTTCCTTCAAATTTGATGAGGAGATAAAATCCTTCCATGATAAATAAAAACTAAAAGAGTTTACAAAAAGAAAGGCAGCATTACAGAAGATTCTCAGCAAAATATTCCATGAGGAAGAGATGAAAAACAAAGAAGGAAAACAGTTAAGGGAGGAATTATCCTAAAGGAATTGTGAAAAAATAAAATAAAAAAAATAAGCCAAATGACTGGGAATAATAGAATATACCATCCAACCAAGAGTGAATACATGTTCTTCTCAGTAGCGCATGGATCCTTCTCTAAAATAGACAATATATTATGCCACAAAGCTAATGTTAGCAATTACAAGAAGAAAGAGACACTACCTTGTATTCTATCAGATCATAATGGATTGAAATTAGGAATGATTGAAACAGTTAAGAAACAGAAACTAATCCAACACCTGGAGATTAAACAATATGTTATTATATGATGAATGGATAACAGAAGATATTAGGAAGAAAATTAAAAAATTCTTAGATGTAAATGAGAACAAAGAAACATCATATCAAAATCTCTGGGACACTATGAAAGCAGTACTTAGAGGAAAATTTATTTCATGCAGCGCATTCAATAAAAGAAGTAAAACTCAACAAATAAATGACCTAACACTACAGCTCAAAGCCCTAGAAAAAGAAAAACAGACCAACATCAAAAGTACTAGAAGAGAGGAAATAGTTAAACTCAGAGCTGAAATCAACAAAATTGAAACAAAAGAAACAATACAAAAAATTGACAAAATAAATAGTTGCTTCTTCAAAAAAATAAACAAAATTGATAAACCTTTAGCCACACTAACAAAGAGAAGATGAGAGAAAACCCAAATCACTAAAATTTGGAATGAACAAAGAAATATCACAACGGACACAATTGAAATACAAAACATAATTAGAAGCTATTTTGAAAATCTATACTCCAACAAAATAGAAAATTTCGAAGACATCAACAGGTTTCTAGAGACATATGAATTGCCTAAACTGAACGAGGAGGATATACACACAATTTAAATAGACCAATTTTGAGTAATGAAACAGAAGAAGTCATCAAGTAATAGAAGAAGAATTTCAAGTAATTAAATATAAGAAGGCCTTTGAGCCTACCAACAAAGAAAAGTCCAGGACCAGATGGGCTCTCAGTCGAGTTCTACAAAACCTTTAAAGAAGAGGTCATTCCAATACTTCTCAAAGTATTCCATGAAATAGAAGAGGAGGGAACCCTCCCAAACTCATTCTATGAAGCCAATATTACCCTGATACCTAAATCAGACAGAGACACATCGAGGAAAGAAAATTTCAGACCAATATCCATAATGAATATTGATGCAGAAATTTTCAACAAAATTTTAGCAAATCACATAAAAAACATATTAAAAAGATAGTGCAGCATGATCAAGTGGGTTTCACCCCAGGGATGCAAGGTTGGTTCCACATCAGGAAATCAATAAATGTAATTCACCATATCAATAGATTAAAGTCAAGAATCACAAGATTATTTCAATAGATGCAGAAAAAGCATTTGATAAAATACAGCACCCCTTCATGCTCAAAACATTAGAAAAAATAGGGATAGTGGGAACATTCCTTAATATTGTAAAGGCCATCTATGCTAAGCCCATGGCTAATATCATTCTAAATGGTGAAAAATTGAAAGCATCCCCCCTAAAAACTGGAACAAGGCAGGGATGCCCTCTTTCACCACTTCTATTCAATATTGTTCTTGAAACTCTAGCCAGAGCAATTAGAGAGACCAAAGAGATTAAAGGGATATGAATAGGAAAAGTAGAACTCAAATTATCCCATGATATGATTATATACTTATGATATAATATGTCATAAGTATATGAAATGATTATATACTTAGAGGAACCATTTAATTCCACCATAAAACTTTTAGAACTCATAAGTGAATTCAGTATAGTAGCAGGATATAAGATCAATGCACATAAATCTAAAGCACTTTTATATATAAGTGATGAATCTTTGGAAAGAATAATTAGGAAAACTACCCCATTCACAATAGCACGGAAAAAAAAAATAAAATACTTGGGAATCAATCTCACAAAAGAGGTGAAAGACCTCTACAATGAGAACTACAGAACACTAAAGAAAGAAATTAAAGAAAACCTTAGAAAATGGAAAGATATCCCATGTTCTTGGATAGGAAGAATTAATATTGTCAAAATGGCCATATTACCAGAAGTGGTATACAGATTCATTGCAATTCCAATTAAAATCCCAATGATGTACCTTACAGAAATAGAGCAAGCAATTATGAAATTCATCTGGAAGAATAAAAAACCCAGAATAGCTAAAGCAATCCTTAGCAGAAAGAGTGAAGCAGGGGGTATCGCAATACCAGATCTTCAACTCTACTACAAAGAATTGGTAACAAAAACGGCATGGTATTGGTACCAAAATAGACAGGTAGATCAATGGTACAGAATAGAGGACACAGACACTAACCCAAATAAGTACAATTTTTGCATACTAGACAAAGGGGCCAAAATATGCAATGGAGAAAAGATAGCCTCTTCAACAAATGGTGCTGGGAGAATTTGGAAATCTATATGCAACAGAATGAAACTAAACCCATATCTCTCACCATGCACAAAACTAAACTCAAAATGGATTAAGGACCTTGGAATCTGACCAGAGACCCTGCATATTATAAAAGAAAAAGTAGGTCCAGATCTTCAACATGTCAGCTTAGGACCAGAATTCCTCAACAGGACACCCATAGCACAAGAAATAAAAGCAAGAATCAATAACTGGGATAGATTCAAACTAAAAAGCTCTCTCTCAACAATGGAAACTATCAGCAAAGCGAAGAAAGTGCCTACAGAGAGGAAGAAAGTCTTTGCCAATCATACTTCAGATAGAGCACTAATCTCCAGAATCTATAAAGAGCTCAAAAAACTCTACACCAAGAATGCAAATAACCCAATCAACAAATGGGCTAAGAAAATGAATAGACACTTCACAGAAGATCTACAAGCAATCAACAAACATATGGAAAAATGTTCTACATCTCTAATAATAAGAAAAATGCAAATCAAAACCACCCAAAGATTCCATCTCATCCCAATTAGAATGGCCATTATCACGAATATAAACAATGACAGGTGTTGGTGAGGATGTGGGGAGAAAGGTACACTCATACTTTGCTGGTGGGGTTGCAAATTAGTGCAGCCACTCTGGAAAGCAGTGTGAAGATTCCTTAGAAAACTTGGAATGGACCCACCATTTGACCCAGCTATCCCAATCGTTGGCCTATACCCAATGGACTTAAAATCAGCATACTACAGAGATACAGCCACATTAATGTTCATAGCTGCTCAATTCAACATAGCCAGATTGTGGAACCAACCTAGATGCCCTTCAATTGATGAATGAATAAATAAACTGTGGTATATATACACAATGGAATATTATTCCAACATAAATGATAAAATTATGGCATTTGCAGGCAAATAGATGAAATTGGAGAATATTATGCTAAATGAGATAAGCCAATCTCAAAAAAACTAAAGGATGAATGATGTCGCTGATAAGCGGAGGAGGACATATAATGGGGGGTGGGAGGGTTTAGTGTTAGGGTTAGAGTTTGGGTTAGAGAGGGGGGCAAGAATGGAGGAAGGACTGTATAGAGGGAAAAGAGGGGTTGGAGGGGTGGTGGGAAGGGAAAAAATAACAGAATGAATCCAATATTACCCTATGTAAATTTATGATTACACAAATGGTATGCCTTTACGCCATGTACAAACAGAGAAACAACATGTATCCCTTTTGTTTACAATAAAAAGAAATAAAAAATCTGATTTAGTAGTTCTGGGATGGAGCTGGGTTTTCTGAATATGTTACAAGCTCTCTAGTGATTTCAATTCCATTCGCATAAGATAAAATTTTGAAATGCAACAAGATAGACCACAAAAGGAAACATTTACCAGTGAATTTGAATTCAAATATTTTTTTTCAAAGTTTTAATTTATTTTGAGTTACTAATACAATAGAAACATTTTCTCAGTGGGACTCAACTGAGGCAGTAGATTCTATGTAAAAAATTTTTATCATGAATACAAACATCACCTGTTTCTAGAAGAAATATTAAAGATAATGATTATGCCAAACTACCTAGGTCTATGTTTTGTGCTTTATATAAAATGCCCTCAAACTTAAATGTAATTCTCATATAGCACTGAAATCCTCATCTCTGAAATATCTATTACTTGCATTATAGGTGCCAAGAAACCATTTATATTGCCTAGATTATTAACCCTTATCTTGCCATAAAGTGCTTTTGTGAAATGTTCATTTTTGATGTAAATCTCATAATTTAACATTTTTATTAAGTAGGTTACCATTTCAATACCACCTAAATACAACCTATTGATCCATATAGAAAAATCAATGTAAGAAATGAGATTCATAGTTCTTTTTCAAGCTTGTTCTTACTGTTTCACATTTATGTCTTTAGCTTCATTTGAATGTTTCACAGATGAATTTAAATCTTTAAACCTAATTTTACTATAGCATACTATTAGACAGTCTTTATAAGTCTCTTCATTCTGTTAGGCTTCATAGCTTAAATTCATTATAACATTATGGAATCCATATCTCAGCGTTGTGGACAAAAAGGCCTCAAGAGAAGAGGTTTTTATTGCTACAGAAATAGAATTTAAGTAAACAACAACCAGAACAAAAAAACCTCCAACTTAGCCAAAGTCTGCCTAAATATTACTATTGAAAGTAAATCATTCATCTCAGATTCATAATCATATAGATGTTAAATATTAAGATTTAGTTTTAAGAAGAAAAAGATAAATCATTATTGAGTTAAGAAATTTAGATGGCAAGACTGTATAACATATGCAGTGACTAAGTTTACACTTTTTATGCACATAATTACTTTCTAGTAGTTCCAACTGCTATAGCAATGAAACACTGGCAAGTTCCCAACATGGAGATCATCTCCCATATACTACTTTTTCTTTAAGTATGACTTCCAAGTTCCAAATTATTATTATTATTTTTAATATGGGCCACATTTTTGGTCCTTTTATCCTACTCAGGCTTGTATAACTTTAAATGAGTCAGAACTTGGATCCTACATATTGCAAGATGATAGGAAAAAATGTCCTATTTCAGTGCTATTTGGGCTATTAATGCTATTTTCTAAGCTGACAATTTAAATGGTTATTAAATCATCATTAAATGAAACAAACCTATCAGTGGTTGGATAATTTCTTTGTCTAAGGGTGTTGCTCTGTATGTGTAGTAAATGCCTTTAAATATTAGCTGACTAGGTCAGTGTCATTTTTCCCTTTGCTATTCCAACTCTATTTTGTTTGAAAATAATATTGCAATTTTTCAATTGTAGAAGAAAATTATATCATTGGAAAAATTTCTCTACATGAAGAATAACAACCAAATTTGCAAGTTAAGGAACTGTTTCAGGAATTGTTGGAAGGTGAGTTATTCTATAGTAACTATGCTTCAGTTGCCATGCAGTACACCCAGAAATGATCCATTTCAACTTCTGAACATTTGGTTTGGAACACTTGTTTGATGAATATTCAGTTAAACACTTGGATACAAGCTCCTGCCAGAAGGTCAAATCTCTGCCATGTATCTTGGAATGTTTCTGAAGACATTCAACTCCTTCTGTTAACTCTATGCAGTTCTGTTCTTGGATCTCCAAAGATATGATAGAGAAAGTCAACACAGAAGGCTTTGCTTTAGAAAATATGATCCTGCAATGACAAGCCTTAAGTTGAGCTTCCAGTCTTTCAAAATTAAGGCTATTTCTCCTTTCAAATGGAAAGTTCTCTTGAATGAATGAATAATAGAATTGTAGAAATTGAAAGGCAGTAGTACCTTTAAATTTCCAACACACCTTCTCCAATACAATCTTTTCCATTCTCATCAGGTCTGAAACTGTGAACATATATTGACTTATTTGGATCAAATCAGTTGCCAATGGGACATTCATTTCTTCTTCTATTGATTTTACAGCCAAATAAAAGCAGCTCAGTCCAACACACCCAAGGTGCTTGGGCTGTACCTTCATTTTAGACAGGAATCTGTCCAGCAAATTCACAGCTAGAGAAAATGTCTCCGTGTCGAAGCCAAAGAACTGAGTTAGACTAAGAAGATCTTTTACTTCAAAGTCCCTCAGTCTTACAGTCATTCTGAGGCCATTATCATGTGCAGACTAAATTAGCCTCAAGCCACAGACCTTTGGCTAACTTCTGGACTCCTGTTCCAACAGGGTATTCAGCTGGTGTAGCAGTTTCTGAGAGTCAGTTGTTGTCAGTACCTCTATCATCTTGATAGAGACTGCGGCTCCTTAGCAGTAACCACCCTCCCCGGGCCTACTCCCACTTCGCCCCAGGATAACGGATCCCAGAGGTGGAAGAGAGGAGGGGATTTGCGGGCTAGAGTGGAAAGGCCCGGCGAGGGGGAGCTGTCCTGGGTGGTGGCCTCTGCCTTCCTCAGGGTCAGCTGGGAGCTGAAGCGTTCAAATATTTTATGGTATTTCATGTATGCTACTAAAATATCAAATAGCAACAACAATTCTGTTTGGATTTTGTTTTTTTATTTTTGTTCCTTTTAATTCAAACTTATTTTCAAAATATAAAATAAAAATTATAGGGTTGGGAATATAGCTCAGTTGATAGAGTGCTTACCTTGCAAGCACAAGGCCCTGGGTTCAATCCCCAGCACCGCCAAAAAAAAATAAATAAATAAAAACTATACATATTCATGCAATTAAGTTTTGATATATATATTATGATATGATATTTATGAGGATAATCATAACTAGATTTTTCAAAGAACTGTTATTTTTGAAAATAAATATTGGTTCTAAGTTCTACATGGCAGTAGAATTCATTTTGATAAAATTATACAAGAAAGGGTTATGTCTTATTCTAATTAGGATTCTATTCTTGTGGGTGGGCATGATAATGGAATTCACTAAGGTATTTTTATATGTGTACATAGAAAAATTATGCCTGATTTATTGTCTTTTCTAATTCTATCCCACTTCCTCCTTTTGTTCAATATTGTCTACTTTACTAAACTTCTATTCTTATCCTCCCCCACTTTATGTGGTTTAGTTCTCACATAATCAGCAAAAACACTTCACCTTTGATTTTTGGGGATTGCCTTATTTCACTTAGCATATTATTCTCCAGATCCATCCTTTCCCTGCAAAAGTCAAAAAGTCATTGTTCTTTACGGTGGATTAACATTCCATTGTGTATATGTACCACAATTTCTTTATCAATAGATCTGTTGAAGGGTACCTAGGTTGGTTTCATAATTTAACTACTGTGAATTGTGCTCCTAATAAACATTAATGTGGCTGTCTCACTGTATTATGCTCATTTTAAATCCTTTGGATATATACTGAGCAGCGAGATAATTCAGTTAAATGGTGGTTCCATTCCTTGAGGAATCTGCATACTGCTTTCCAGAGGAGTTGAAACAATCTGCAATCCCACTGACAATGTATGAACATTCCTTTTTTCCTGCATCCTCATGAATATTTTATTAGTATTCTTGATATTTGCCATTCTGTCTGGAGTGTGATGGAATGTCAGTGTAGTTTTAATTTTTTTCTCTAATATCTAGAGATGTTGAACATTTTATCAAATATTTGTTGATCATATTTATTCTTTTGGGAAGGGTCTCTTCAGTTTCTTTTGCCCCTTTGCTAATTTAAAAAAAAATCTGTTTTTAGATGTTTTGCTTGTCCTAGATATTAACTACATATGGAGGTGGGAAAGATTTTCTCCCATTCTGTAGTTTCTCTCTTCATGCTATTGTTTGTTTCTTTTGCTGTGAAGAAAGCAGTTCCTTTGCGAATGTGTTGGAATTCTGGGTCTACCTTTTCTTCTAACAGTTACTGGGCTTCTGGTAAAATTTCTAGGTCTTTGATCTACTGAGATTTGATTTTCATGCAGGGTGAGAAATATGAATTAATTTTTATTCTATTACATGTGGACTTCCATTTTTCCCAGCAACATTTGTTGAAGAGGCTATGTTTTCTCCAGTGTATATTTTAACACCTTTGCTTAACATGAGATTACTGTATTTATGTGGGTTTTTCTGTGTCTTCTATTCTGTTTCATTGGCTTTTTTGCCTACTTTGGTGCCAATACTATGCTATTTTTTTTGTTGTTGTTGTTACTATAGCTCTGCAGTATAATCTAAGGTCTGGTATTGTGATGTTTCAGGCTTTCTACTCCTTGCCAAGAATGTCTTCAGCTATTCTGGGCCTCTTATTTTTACTAATAAATTTCATGACTTCCTCTTTTCTATGAAGACATCATAGAATTTTTTCTTTCTTTGCAGTGCTGGGGATTGAACTCAGGGCCTTGTGCTTAAAAGGCAAGCATTCTACCAACTGAGCTATATCTCCAGCCCCCATCACAGAAATTTTGATGAGGATTTCCTTGAATCTGTAAAGCACTGTTGATAGTGTGGTCATTGTAAATAGGTTGGGTTCTAAATTTTTCATCTTTTGGAGGCTATTGTGAATTATATAGTTTTTCTAATTTCTCTTAAAGCTGATTAACCAATGATGTATAGAAATTCAATCAACTTATAGGTATTAATTTTGTATCCTACTACTTTTCTAAATTTATTCATGAATTCTAGTAGCTTGTTGGTGGAGGTTTTTGGGACTTCTACATATAGAATTATGTTATTGGCAAAAAGAGATAGTTTGAGCTTTTCTTTTCCTATTTGTATTCCTTTATTTCTTTCTGTTCCTCTGGCTAAAATTTGAATGAGTATATTGAATAGAAGTGATAAATAGAAGTAATCTTTCTCTTGTTCCTGTTTTAAAGGGAACAATTTCAGTTTCTCTGTTTAGAATAAAGATGACCTTGGGTTTGTCATATATAGATTTTACAATGGTGAGGTAAATTTACTCTATCCCTTGTTTTTTCAGTGTTCTAAACATGAGCAGATGTTGTAAATTGGCAAATGTCTTTTCTGCATCTATAGAGATAATTATGTGGTTCTTGTCTTTTATTTATGATGTGTTAGATTTATTGACTTCTGTATGTTGAACCAACCCTTCATCCCTATGATAAAACCCAGTTGACCATGGTGAGATATCTATTTAATCTGTTATTATAATTGCATTTTTCTTTTTGGTTACCAGAGATTGAACCCAGGGGCACTTAACCACTGAGACACATACCCAACCACAATTTGTATTTTACTGAAATAGGGTTAACTCAGTTTCTTATCACCTCACTTTTGCTGAGACTGGCTTTGAACTCACAATCCTCCTGCCTCTGTCCCCCAAGCCACTGGATTACAGGCATGTGCCAGTGCACCCAAATTTCTGCCCGTACTTTATTAAGAATTTTTTGCATCTATGTCCATCAAGGATAGTGGTGTGGAAAAATTAATGATACAGCAGCTCAATTCACAATAGATAGATTGTGGAACCAACCTAGATGCCCTACAACAGATGAATGGATAAAGAAACTGTGATATATATACACAATGGAATATTAATCAGCCATAAAAAATAATAATATGGCATTTAAAATAAATGGATGGAATTGGAGAATACCATGCTAAGTGAAATAAACCAATCCCCAAAAAACCAAAGGCTGAATGTTTTCCTTGATAAGTGGAGAATGATATATAATGGGGGCTGGAGGGTGGGGAGTGAGAGAAGAATGGAGGGACTTTGGATTGTGTAGAAGGTAATGAGAAGGGGGTATGAAAGATGGTGAAATGAGACAGACATCATTTCCCTATGTACATATATGATTGCATGAATGGTATGAGTCTACATTTTTTACAACCATGGAGACAAAATTATGTACCCCATTTGTGTATGGTGAATCAAGGTGCAGTCTGTAAAACAATAAAAGATAAATAAATAATCTTAAAAAATAACAACCTTCAACAAGAAGGCTATATAAATGAGGAGAAAAAAAGTGTGTGTGTGTGTGTTCATGTTCATGAATTAATCAGTACACATTCAAATAAAACAAAACACCAAAACAACAAACTTTTTTCTTCAGGTATAAACTGAGCATGGGAATATGGGATGTGGGCTATCATGGCCTTCCTATTTATTGTGTTGCTCACCAAGTGGCCAATTGGTGTTTAAGACTTCTAAACTTCCCTTCTTGGGTGATTGGTAAGGGGTGGAATAAGAGGAACTGTCCATTCCACTCCCAGGTTATGCTCCCCATTGGGTTCTGTGATTAAAGTTCCCATGCTTGGAGTTCCTGGTTGCAAGGGCTTAAGTTTTAGTGGGATTCCCAGTAGCTGTATTGTGTAGTGAGTTGCTGGCAGTGTTCAATAAATATACTTCTAAATCCTGGGAGATGTCAATCTGTGATGGGTTGGGCAGGTCAGGTGGTGAAATGGAGGGTTGAGTGGATCAGCCTGTGGGTCAGATGGCAAAGAAGGTGGCTTGGTCAGGCAGACCTGGTAGGGAACTGGCAGCCTGTCAGACCAGGCTATGAGACAGACTGTCAAGCTGCAAAATTATTAGCTCAAGTGGGAGCATGGTGTGAGGTCAGGTGTAGGGGGTCAGGAGACTGGGAGCAGAGGGACAGAGGTCCCAGGCAGGTTGGGATCACAGGCACCAATCATACAGGGTTATATCAGATACCCAATAGGTACCAGGAACAGGAAGGGCACCAGAATGGGTGGGTGTTGGGAACTGGACAGATGCCAGAGCAGGTGGGTGCCAAGAATAGGCAGTGCCAAGGATCAGTCAGGCAGGTGAGTAGAGAGTCAAGTGTCCTGACACCCACTATATCAACTTCCTGTTTTTTGTAGGTGGTCTTGTGAGCTTCTGTGAACCACAGGGGTCAAAGGGTTGGAAACAGTTGGGTTCTCTAGACACTTCAACTTGAGTTCACCAGTGCAAAATGCACTCAGTTTCTGATTTTTCCTGGTTTTTATGTTCAGTTAAGTCTTTACTTGACTTAGGTAGGTTTACACAGGCCTAACCATAAACTCCCAGATATGGGTTTCCACATTCCATTGGTGCAGCTGTAGTGTATACTCAAGATGGCTCCTGGTTTGACTGTCCACTGATAATTGATAAACTCAGGGTGACTATTTTTAGACCCATTTAGTAAGTTGAACAGTTTCTGGTTCAGCTAAGACAGAGCACCACTCCAGTCTTTTTACTTTAAGCAGTATTTTTACTGCTTGAGTTCTGGTTAATTGAGCAAAAAGAAATGCTGCCTCACTATAATACACCATCTTCCGTGCCTCAACATCAACCCTTTATGATCATATTAAATGTATCCATATCACTTGAAGAGTTTTTATATCTTAACTCATAAAACCAAAAGTAAGGTGATAGCAATAATAGTATTCATCTTTTATGATGTTTTATGAAGCACACAGTAAATAATAGATTTCAAGTTTTACCCAAGTTTATTTGATTTGGAATTTGGAGAAAAAAAAAACATTAAAGTAAAAAAAAGAAAACTGTAAATTTTAAAAGGTTTATCAGAAGAGGGCAATTATTCTAAATTTGAAGAGTAATGAAAACATGTTAAGACCACAACAAAATTATATTTGTCAAATGATATTTATATTTCATGTGTACATATGTAAAAGTCAACTTTTTATTCATTAAAGCAAAAATTTTTCATGTAAAGAAAAATAAAATTATTCAATATTTTAAAACTTATAAATCAATTTGGGATTGAGCTTTAAAAAAAAAAACACTACTGAGCCAGGCACAGTGGTACATACCTGTAATCCCAGCTCTTTGGGAGCTTGATGCAGGAGGATTGTAAATTTAGTCCCACCCTCATCATCATAGCAAGACCCAAAGCAACTTAGTGAGACCCTGTCTCAAAATAAAAATCAAAAATAAAAAGTACTAGAGATGTGGTTAAGTGGTTAAGCTCCCCTAGATACAATCCCTGGCTTAAAATAAAAAGTAAATAAGGCTATTTGGGTCAAAGTGACCATGAAAAAGATGATCGATATTATCTCAAACAAGATTTTGTTTAACATGGCAGTAACCTCATTCCCAACCCCCTGAAGAAACAGTATCCCTGAAGAGAGAAGTACTAATAGAGATGAAGTCTTTGTGGACAATTTCTTAAAAGATGGATTTAGTTGGCTTTGACAAATATCCTGCAATACCAAAATCCTGTCTGTTTAAAAAAAGAAATAAAAAAAATCTACTGATAGATACTAATTTGGGCAAGATCTGAGAGCTACAAAGAAAATTGTGTCAGATATTCATTCCATAGTACCTAATATATATATACCTTACTAATGATAATAGTAGGCAACTATGGCTGGTTCAACTTGCTAAATTTAAGAAATAAGTTTTTTGCATCCCTCTGATAAGGAATTCCTAATCACCACTTTTGAATGACAGGATGTCAATACAAAAGTAACCTTCCAGTGTTGCTGTGTTGTTCTCCATCAGGGATTTAAAAATCTTTTGTAATTTGTTTAATCAAAGTCTATCAAAAGTGTTAACTATTAGGATTATGGATGGTTAAAGAAATCTTTTTACAGTGTGAGGATGATCTGCTTATAATCAACCCCTACTATGAACTCAGATTTTCAAATTCTATATTGCTGCATTAAACAACCACACCTCATGTGGAGGTGTCCACTAAAATTACTACATTTTGTAACAAGTCACCTATCTGGGATTCCAGATTAGACAATAAACCTGAATTTTGATATCAGATGTAAAGCAGGCTATCTTTAGCCTTACAGAAGTTAGGAACCTGAAACAGGTACATGGGTTCCTGGAAATGTCAGTGTTATGGTTTAGATGTTTGTTGTTCCCCAAAAGTTCATGCATGAGACAATGCAAGAAGGTTTAGATGTGAAATAATTAGGTCATGAGAGTTTTACCTATTCAGTGCATTAATCCTCTGGTAGGGGCTGAGTGGTAACTAGGCAAGCAGGGTTTGGCAGGAGGAGATATGTTCCCTGGGGGTATGCCTTTGGGGTTTATATTTTTCCTTGATGAATACAGCACTTCCTGTTTCCTGAACCATATTCCCAGGTGCTTTCAGCCACCACACTCTCCTGCCATGATGTTCTGACTATTCCCAGGCCCTGAGGAATGGAGTCAGCCATCTCTGCACTGAGATATCTAAAACTGTAAACCGCAAATAATCTTTTCATCCTCTAAAATTCCTCTTGTACAGAATTTTAGTCATAGCAATAAAAAATCTGACATAAAATGTCAGATACTGCCATATTAAGACCCCTAATTTTACACTAATAGGTAAAATTCTATATGAGTCCTTAAAAGGAACAAATAAAACATCAGACTTGTACACCAGAATTCCAAACCACCTTTGAGAAGTTAAAACAAAGCCTCATGACAGGCCCTGCCCTAAACCTGCCTGACACATAAAAGGTGTTAAGAATCTATATAAATGAGATACAAGGTGCAGTCCTTAAAGTTCTCTTACACACATTGACGACAAACTGTGATCAGTAATTTATGTGTCAGAACAGATTTAACACACAGTAAAATGTGGGTCCTCTTTCCTTTTGGTTGTGATTGGCACTTGTGATTTACCACAAGAAGTTGAGAAACCCACAGTCAATTCATGAGTGCATTTGTACATCATCAAGTCCTCTCCTGCTGAAACAGAAGGGTGGATGTTAACTGACTATTGGGAGTGTAAGGAGATTCCAGACCATCCCATTTGACATTCCAAATGTCAACTTTAAAACAAATCATGTCTACCTTAAATCAAGGAATCCTGTTTCCATCAGATGATAATGGACCAGTACAACATGATGACTCAGAGATCTTGGAGACTCTTCAGCAAGTTGGATAGGCTTGATTAGTCTATCACTGAGATAAACTGGAACCTCTTTACTGACAGAAGCAAGCTCATGGGCAATGACCAATGGATAGCTGGATACTCTGTAGTCATGGCACAACAGATATTAAAAACTGACATTTTGCTTCTAAAAACATCAGCCTAGAAAACCATTATTTTTCTGACAAAAACTCTGAATAACCAAAGGAAAGGGAGAAAACATTTATATTGACTCAAAATATGTCTTCAATTTAGTACATGCACATAGAGTTACCTGGAAAGAGGACTCCCCCCAGCTAAGAATGAAGACATTAAACATGCCCTTGAAAATATTGTCAGTAATATAAGCTGTATCCACATCAAAGGAGATGGTAAACATGTATTGGCCTGGTTGTAAGATGAGTGATATCTATGTAATCAGAAAAAAATCAGTTACTGTTGGGGCAACCAAAAGGGTAAGAAATAACACACTCCTTATCAGGGCCTTAATAACTCAGCATGCATCAAACCAATTACAAACATTTTCATACTTAGGTGAATGAGAAAAGAGATGAGGAATGGAGTTTTGACTTCTAGGAGGATACTGCTAAGTACAAATAGAAATCCCATGAGCTTATATCTTCTGCCTGAGGCATTGGATTGCTCTGCATAAAACACTTTCAGGATAGTGTTCACTATGAGAAAATATCTTGGTAAACTTCATCAAGCCCCACTTTAGAGGGCCATGCTTCCAATTGACTATTAAGCAAGTGATTTAAAACTGTGATTGATTTTTTCACTCAAAACAATTCAAAGACTAATAGGCAGACTATCATTTAAAAAAGACTCAGTATGTAAAAATATAGTCTTTTGATGATTGACAAGTAGATTTTACCCAAATGCTCTGTCATAAGAATCTTTAAATATTTGCTTGTACTGGTAAACACTTTCTGTGTGAGTCAGGCTTATTCTACCAGGATATAAAAGACTTCAGAAATAATAAAAGACTTCAGCTCTAAAAGGAGCTGTTCCTAAGATATGGACTCTCCCTCCAAGCAAAGTAGCCTTGTACTATCTTTCATTGCAGAAGTGATCCAATGATTTAGCAAAACATTGCATATCCAGTGAAAGTGATATGTATTCTGGAGACCTCCAAAAACCACTATCATTTTCTAGGCTCAAAAGTTGACCTTAGTTTATGACTCTTTTTGACAAAATCCACCTGAATTTTCCCTCTTAGGAATCATTTTTATATCTTTCAAATACTACTGATAAAATACATAGATTTGGAAAACACAGTATGAAGCAGGGTACATCTGGGTAGAAAAGAGTGACCAGAAATGCTACAAAAAATATTAACTCCAAATATAAATTCCTTTCATGATTCAGGATTCTCTTATGATGACCCTCCCTGTCTTCATGACCCATTCTGGGTCAGTGTAAAATACAGGAAATTAACTACACAAAGAGGACACCAAATCACTTAATGATAACCATTCAGGCACAGGATAATACAAGCAAGGTGCTGGTTACTAGTATACTTTCAAAATGTGGGCCCAAAAAGATAAAATATTAAGGTGTATTTGTGTCAAAATGGAATTTAGTTCAGTACCTTACCTTAGAAAAACCCGGGAACTTACTGTCAGTTCTGGCTGCTTCCAACCAACCTTTATTCCTTTTTACACAATACCTAACCCTGCAGACTTATAATTTTCTGGCTTCTGCTGCATTCAGGAAACCTCTCTACAAATTATCCATCACATGAACATCAGAGTGACAGAGCCTATGACAAAACTACCCAGACATCAGGGACCTAAAAATAGATTCAGAGCTTTGCTGGAGTCAAAGACAGAAATCTTCCAGATTATGAAATCCACCCCCTATTATCTGTCTGTGAATCTTATTAGATAATTCTCATCTCTTCAACCTGAGTGAACAAAGTTCCAGGCTCAGATTCCTTTAGCCCAGAGTGGCAGGTAAAGAATTCAAAATCTGGTTGCAATACACAAGATTGACTGGTTCTTGGCTACAACCCTTTCAGAAAGAGAATGTAAAGTCATATCAATTTGCCAATAACATTATCAGTAATGTCTATTTAGAAATGTAAATAATAGTGAGAATTACTTTCAATTTTCAGGTTTTATAACTCTTATGTTCTGGTTGTATGTATGTAAGAGTGTGTGTGTGTGTGTGTGTGTGTGTGTGTGCATGTTTAAACCCAGGGCCACTTCTAAACTGAGCTATATCCCCAGTTCTTATTAAAATTTATTTTGAGACATGATCTCACTAAGTTGCTGAGGCTGACCTCAAGTATGATTCCCCTGCATCAAGAACCCAAATGACTGAAATTTCAGGTGTAAACCACCACAACTAGCTCATCCTCTTGTAATTTGAAGAAGCAGCCTGATCTCTACAAAGGAGAATGTCCACAACAGCAGAACTGTCCATGAAAATCAAATATGAACCACACGTGAAACCTTGAAATTTTAGTGGTCACATAAGTAAAATCAATTGTAATAATTTATTTAACCCAACATACTGAAACATTTTTATTTTAATTCATGACCAATATAAAATCATTTATTAATTGTACATATTTCTAGCAGTAAACATTCACAACTCCTGTGTGTTAATTTTCCAGAACATCTCAATACAGATGCCACATTCAGGGGTGTGGCACCCTCAGTGGCAAGATACTGCCAAAATGCAAATGCAGATTTGAGGGTTCTGAACCCACAAATTCAGGGAAGTGAATGACCTGGAACCTTTTTTGAAAAATCACAGTTGAGGAAACATGACTTCTCTCCCCAAATCTCTTTTGTCCCAAGTGGGGAAGAGATGGTACCCTGAGAGAAGTAAGTCTCCAAAGGTAGAACACTGTTTCCCAACTGCTGTTTGGCAGTGGCACATCCCCTTGCAGACATGATATGGTGAATAACAGATGATGTTGTCCAAGAAGAAATGAATCCTATGTGAACTTCGGATCTGTTCTTACATTGAACACCAAGTTTTGATGTGAAGGGAATAGACTAAAGACAAATTTCTTATTTTGCATTTTAGCCTTGATCCTAATCTTAGGCTATGGTTGTTTCATCCTTTGCTGTGGAGTCCTGTGAGAATTTAAGAACTGTCAACATGTTTTCTTGTCTCCATGCATTTTCATGTAACTCAAAATGATCTAATAAAAGAGTACATATTAACTCAGAGGAACAGGAACTTAGTACCTATTACATGTCTACTGCTTGTCAGTTTATTTGAAGTCAGAATGCCATTTTTCCTAGCAGGCTGTTTATAATGTGTGTGTTGTTGGACATCTATTAAGCATAACTAGCTACCCCCAAGCATAGTAGTTTATAATTTAAATTGTCAGATCATGATGAAGACAAATTTAGGCTGGGTTTACATAGGCTCTTCTTCTTGTGTCTGCTGGGCTCCATCAGAAATATATTCTGTTACTGGACTTTGTGTCTCTACTTTTGGGAGAGAGTTGGATATCCCCCGGGGAATGTTTATTCTCCTCCACATGTCATCTTATTTTTCATAAGTTTTTATAGAGTTGGTAGAGTTTGGAAAGGAAAAGAAAAAGCTTTCAAAACATTTCAGACTTAGGCATAAACCTGGCACACGGTCATGTTCACTGTGTTCTACTGACCAAGTATATAAGCCATTCTAGATCCAAAGCTTGAGAAGAAGATTCTGTGTGTAAATGGGAACTGTAAAAGAACACAATGCCAAGGGGTGGGGAGCATGAAGAACTGGAGATGGTTTTCCAATCTTTCATTCTGCTTTTTTTTAGATAGTTTATATTATTTTTCAAATTTGGAAAAATTTACAACACTGTTTCTACTAAAAGCCTAGTCTGGGATGAAATTCAGAATCACTACTACCTGGTTCCAAAACTGAAATAACTTTCCTAGACAACATTAGTTGTACATATGCTCTAGATCAAGAAAATGAAGGAAATCTTCTGTAATGAATGCAGGATTCTTTTAGATTTATATCCCCTGAGTACTTCTTATCAGGAATATTCACAAGAGAACACCTCAAGTGTTTTAGAAATCCTGGAATAATATGAATAAATAGCTTAGGACTATGTTTAAGAAATAAAATCTCAATGATTTTTTAAAAATAGTTTTATCATAGGTTAAATTGGAAAATGTGTTTACTGCACTCTACAATGTTTGCATTCCTCTTTAGTATTTGTAACTACTTATCACTTTTAACCCAGACTAACTGAGAACACTGTGCCTAAAAGAACATTTTAATGTGAAAGCAAATGCCCAAGACAGATATGCTGAGAGGACATTCCCTCCAGCTAAAATTTGATCTAACACCTGAGTACTATGGAAGTCATCTTTTGATTTTAACAGTGTAAAACACCCTTGGAACCAAGTTTTTAATGTATCAACCTTGGGGGAAGATCTATCCAAACTGTAGTACCTATATTACCTAATATCTATCCTTTTCACAAAGTCATCATTGTTTCTCAATGAACTCATATTTACTGAGATTACACTATTTAATCTATCTACACTATTTACACTACTTAAATTACACTATTTACAGGGCACTCTTGTTAGTACTCTGCTCATGAAGAGCATCATTGAGGTGAAAGATTTTACTGGGAAAAATTTCAATCCAAAGGAAAGTCAAACTGGGTATAGTGGTGCATGCTGTAATCCCAGAAACTCAGGAGACTGAGGTGGGAGGAATACAAGTTTGACAACAGTGTCATCAACTTAGTGACATTCTGTCTCAATATAAACAAAAACTAAAAGAGCTGGAGATGCAACTCAGTGGTAAAGGACTCTTGAGGTTCATACCTGTACTGAGAAATAAATAAAAACAATTCCACTTACCAAAAAGAGGCCAAAATAAAATAAAAACATAAAGATGTCACCCCCAGGGTTAAGACAAAAATAAATGCCTTAGAATATTAAAATCCATAAGATGAGTAAACATGCCCTACTTTTAAACAAAAACCAAATTTTTACTGTTATTCTAAGATACACAATTTTGGGCAAATTGATCATATATAATATTTGCATTCATATATGCTTTTCATGCAAAACACACAAACAAACCATTCATGTTAAGTTTCATAAACTTTCCCAAGGAAATGAAAGAGTGAAATCAGTCTTGCTCATAATACATGAATAATCAATTGCTTCTATCATAATCCAAGAAGCAATTAAGATCTTAAGAACTAATGTAGATCAGATATTTATATTTATACAAATGGTTAATTACAAAAATTTTTAAAATACATAAAAGAGCAAATAGTACAATATACCTCTCACCTAGATTTGACATCTGCTAATTATGCTACTTTAATTTTTTCTATGTTCCTACCCACTTCCCACCAAGCTCCAAATTATTTACTTTTGGGTTAGTTCATAAGGAAACATATTGAATATAACAAATATTAACTGCGCAGTTTTGACAAATATACGTATAAAATGTTATTGCTTTTAAGCATAGAATATTTACAATATCCCAAGAAAAATTCTTGTGGATATTTCCAGTCAACATTTTCCTGCCTCAGATCAAAGTTATGATTATGATTTTTTGAACCCTGGGTTCATTGTGCCTATAATCACACAATACACATGAGTTTAGGTCCAGCTGTTTCAGAACACAATGCTTATGAGATTCCACCAGAGTATGTGTTTCAGTAATATGCTCCTTTGTATTGCTGAGCAATACTGTGTAGAAGCATGACAATTTGTTCATCCACTTCAGTAATAAAAAACATCTGGATTATTTTCTGTTTTGCACTATTAGGACTACAGGGTCTGTGTACATTTTTGAACAAATACCTGTGGTGCTCAGTTTGATTTCTTACCAATATTTAAATGTGGTAGATTTTGATTTTTACTAGTTGCTCTAAAGATTATAATATGTCTCTTAACATATTGCAGTTTGCATAGATAATATGCCATAAATTTTATAACAAATATATAAAAATCTTAGGCTGTTTTCTCCTATCTTCTTGTTCAAGAATTGGTTTGTATTTGTGCATTATAAGATCTGCAATACAGTGTTATAACTTTTGCTTAAAATAATTATAGATTTTTTCAAAAAAATTGAAATTGTATTAATGAATGTTTAAAAGGACTCACATTTAAACTATACAATGTAATGTTTACATCTGTTCCACCTATAAGTCTCATATCCTTCAGTGAATACTGCCTACAATAGTTGTTAGTATAATCATGTGTAATATGATTATATATACTGTATGTATTAATTTAGAAAGTTCTGTAACATTTTTACCTACAGGCAAGTTTAAACAACAACTTGTATGGGGCTATGATTGTAATTAAATGATGTAGTAGTTCTTTGGCATGTGTAAAACCCTGTGTTTGATTATTGGAAGCATAAAATCAAATGCAATAGTTTCCAGTAAAGTCATGACAATGTACAGACATTCCTACAGATATATGGTGAATTTACTCTAAATTATCTTCATGGAAAACTACAGAATTCAATGGGTTGCTCTTTCTGTTATATACAATAGAAACTTTGTTCTTTAAAATGTGAAATATTCTATTGGAATTTTTCTTACTAATAATTCTTGTTAATTTCTAATATCATTAAGTAAATGCAATCAATCAGGTCCTATCACATACCTTTGGGACCCAGTGAACCTTATAACCTCAGGTATAATATTTATTTGAAGCTTCATTAAGAGTTTAAAAGAATACAATTTAAAAATAGATCAAGGGAAGAAAATTTGAAGTCTAGAAATAAATGACATGCCTGAGTACAATTTATTTTTGAAAGAGTTGTCAAGATAATTTAATAGAGAAAGGACAGTCTCTTCCACAAATAAGCTTAAGGTGAATAGTTACTTACATGCAAAGGATTGAGATTTATATACAATAATCTCAAAATAAAACATTTAAAAAAATTTTTTAGTTGTCAATGGATCTTTTATTTTATCCATTTATATATGGTGTCATTTTAATAGCTAAAACTAAATTTAAAGAAAGCCAAATTAAATATTCATGAATTCATATTTGATAATGGAGCCTTAGGCTGCAAGAATAAATGCAAGACAAGTGTTTAATCTTTACTAAAATAAAAGCTCTGTGCAAAATAGAACATTGCCATGGAAGTAAGTAGATAATTTTTACAGTTTTACTGTGTTTGAAGAGTTGTCTCAACAAATTTTTAGCCTGAGCTGAAGATCAGTCATTTTTTTCTTTTTGAGAAGATGATTAGAGCTAGACACACAACACTTCTGTTTTAGGCTTTCACACTACAGTACCTCTGTGCATCCTCCATATTCACCCAAGCGCCAGAGACCATACCATTAAGGAAAACTTGCACGTTCCAGAGCCCTCAATTTTTTTTTACCTATTCAATCAATGTGGCTCCATGAACTTTTGTTGACCTGATACAAACTGAAAGATATAAAGTGCCTCCCAGGAATCTAGAGTGTGATAACTATGGCCTGGATAAGTCCTGTGGGCTCCTGTGTGTCAGCACATTTTTCTCTTCAGAGCTATAAGTAACAGATTGTTAGACCTCCTATCTACCTAAATGTTGTATTGTGTGCTGTAAAAAAAGAAGTGTTAAAATATACAAAAATAAAATCTAAAACTGAATAAAACAGGAAACAATATCAAGCTATGAAAAGTTGAATATTCCATACATTTTTGGGAGAATGTAAAATGGTGCAATGGTGCTGTGGAAAGCATCTCCTTGTATTCTAAGTAATAAACACACAAATGACAGCAAAATAACATTGAATCACATAATTAACCAGAATTTATCCCAGACATATACAAAAATAACTGAAATCATAGTTAGAAAACAATTTGTATATGAATATTTATGGTTAAATTATTCAAAATAAACAATGGTGAAAACAACCCATATATCTAACAGCAGATTAACTTGTAACTGCCAGTCCTGGTGGTGCAACCTAGAATCCCAGAAGTTCTAGAGGATAGGCAGGGAAATCTCAAGTTTGAGCAAGTTTATGGAGTCCCTGCTTCAAACAAATAAGCACGAAGATCTGGAGATGTTGCTCAGTGGCAGAGTATATGTGGATTCATCCACAGTACTGCAAAGTCATAATAATAACCATAACAGATAACTAAAATTTGATATGTCCACACAATAGAATTGTATTCATCAAAAGATTAATTAGAATACTAAAATACATAATATAAAAGGCCTTGAAAGAATTAAGTTCAAGGAAAGAAATTAGAGGAACTTGCCACATAGTGCATAGGTCAAATTATTTTAAATTTTAAGACAAAGCAATTATATTGAAAAAACTGCCTCTTAATTATTCCAGGTCCTGAGGAGAGGAGAAATAGGGAATGGCTGTTGGAAGCACATGAGTTGCAACCTATTTATCAACTATTTCTTGAAATAAATGCTGTGAAATTTGGACACAGTGAAAAAAAAAAGAAATAGTAAAATTGGTTAGCAATGTAGTATTTGGTGAATTAGAGAAGATCTTAGGAATCACAGTGGGTTCATTTTATTTTATTTATGATTCCTGAGGAAATTCTGTTCACAGGATAGTTATTCCATAATTATTGATTAACTAAGATGTCATGATTGAATTAAAAATCATTTTCTACAGAGCCAACATAGTATTAGGTAGTAAAGAGAACAGGGAATTCAATAACTGAATGTGAAAATCAAATTTATAGGTAAAAATTAATGTCAATTTTTATTTCTTTAAAAAATACCTCAGTGAGACAGTTTAGTATCAATTGAAAAAGGAAGGAGAAAAATTTACTTTCTTCTCCTGACTATGCCATTAGCTACTTAAGTGAGAAGATATTATTGTTAAGCACACAGTAAAGTCTTGTAGATATTTGTTAAATTCATACTACATGAGATTTAAATTTAATATTCTCTAATCTAAGGACAATAGGACCAATTTTTATATAC
>NW_025920414.1:0-30000 GCF_902686445.1 Sciurus carolinensis
ATGTCAAAATGAAGTCAAATATTATGTATAATTACAATGAAATAGTAAAAAATCAACATGCTTTACTTTTAATGAAATAAGAAAACAAATTATAAAGTTCTAAAATTCATCCACAAAATTATGTATATAATTGTATATAATTGTAGAAAAGAAAATTTTCAATTATAAGAACAAAATGAGTACTTATCATTACCTGGCATTCATGTATGTTATGAAACTATACTATTTTAATAAACATTAATGAATCACAATATAAACTAAATCCATATATGAATCCATATGTATGTAAAAATTGTGCACTTAATTGCAATAGAAAAATCTCAATAAATCAAACCATAATAAGGCCAATGTCACCAACTAACATAGACCCTGTCTCAAAATAAAAAATAAAAAGTTCTAGGGATATATCTCAGTAGTAAAGTATCCCAAGGTTCAACTTCCAGAAAAAAAAATAAAAATAAAAAGGAAAGGAAAGAAAAAAGAAAGTGAAAATTGGCTAGATCAGGAGGAAGCAAGATTCCTATAGATCACAGCTCCTCTCCTGCCAGAAATTGGCACGCGGAGATCTGATCAAGATAATGGGCCCACTTGTCAATCGCCAGCATCTGGGTACCTGCTGAGACACAGGCACACACCTGCCAAATAGTATTAGAGGCTGGAGTTGAGGATGCCCTGAAAGGATAAGGAAGTGAGACAGGGTCTCTGCCACTGATGTGCTCCCCACCTGAATGGCCAGCAAGACTGAGGGTGCACTGCCCAACAGGAGGGCTCAGGCCTGCAGACTCCAGAGGCTGCGGAGAATACAGGTCTGCCAGCTCCTGTTCCTGCACAGTCAGTCCCGCCATTCCAACAGCCTCCCTCTCCAGGCTCATGATGCCACTGCCCACTCACCATTTCCAGGTGCTCAGGAGCCAGTCCTTGTCCCTGGGGATCTTCAGCCCCTGCACAGCAGAGCAACCAGGGACTCTGAAGTAGGAGAGTGAAACCTAGAGTTGAAAGGCTGATATGGCGACTTCAGGGGAAGTAGGAAGGTGGCGGAAGACCGCCCCCAACTCCCTGGCAGCAAACAGTATTGGACAGTTCTAAGTGTTCCTCATTGGACAGGGCCTCAGACCTGCCCCTCCAGTCAGGGAGCATTCTCTGTGAGTGACAGCAAATAATATCCAATCCAGGCATGAATAAGACCAGAATGACATGCTCTTGGTAGAAGGTTTGGTTTTTTTTTTTTTTTTTTTTTTGAGATTTGGGAATTGCTCCCCAAAGCCTCAGTCTGCTGCTATTTTAAGGCAACTTTTTCTTATAAATGTGGGATCTAGTCTTACCAGCAGAACACTTCCATTTAACATAAAGCACAAGGCCGTTTCATTTTATGGATTTTATATGCCAGTATTTTGTTCGTGAATGAAAATAATATGACAATTACTATGAAACTACTTTTTAACTTTTCTTTTTAAATTAAAACTACTTTTTACTACTATTTAAATTTTCTGCTCCCTATTCTTGTTAGGAGATAGACTAAACTTTGGGAAAAACCTCTTAAAGCAACATTATCTACTGAAAACAACCACTAAGGCACAAATGTTATTTAAATATTTATAGTATTCACATTGATAACATAAAAAGAAAGAGTTGAAATGAATATTAATAACATAACAGCCTTTCCAAAATATTACCTTTATGTGACTTATAAAATACTACAAATGAAGTACATGAGTTTTTGGAACTACATGATCAAGTGTGACATTCTCCTTCGTACCTCATTTCACAGTAGTCACATTCCAGGTTTGAGGACTATGGGTCCCTTGATGTCAGGTACTTAAAGGACCTGATATAGCTCTTTGTATGCTAGTGTTGAGGGATAATAATATTATCCCTCCAATAATATTTCTCCTCAGGCATAAATTTAGAAGAAACAAGATCCTGAGTGAAAGGAGGGAGCTCAAACCAGGAAGAGTCCAAAAGTAGATCATTCTTTCTCACTTTATAATGACCACAGGTTTTTCACATTGCACATATTATACAGCAGAAAAAACAACTTGGGATTCTTAGTGGTTAGGGATACAGCCTGCATTCTTCATTGGCCTGACTGTTTACATATATGAAATTCAAACTTATTTGGTAATTTGGGGTTAGTCATAATGGCCAAGCTGTAATTTCTGTTTCCTTCTGTCAAACTGATCCCACAATTAATAAGCAGGTGGACTGGGACTCAGCATGTGCTGTGTCTGATTCCAAAGTCAAATCAGCTCCACTAGATCACAAGACTCCTGAAATATTTCTTATTCTTATCAGACTTGGAAAGTGACAATTATTAAAACAGCATGATTTGTGATATATGTACATGAAATCTAGTCCTGTGTATTACATAACATAATAGGGGGAAAGAAAAGAAGAAAAGGAGAAATAATATCCATGAAGTTAACAAATTCTTTCTGTTGTAGTTCAAAAGTTTCACAGCTTCCCTTCTTAACAGTTTTGTAAGGGTCATGAGGAGCATGAAGTTTCACACTCTGCACTGCTGGAGTGAGAAACATAATCCCACTGGCATAATTCCTGGAAATTGTGTCTAGCAGTAGGTGGGCTGTAGGATCTTCATTGAATGCCAATTTTTCTGAAGATTTTAAATCAGCACATCTCTAGGGACCAATAATTGCTTGTTCATGCTAGAAAACTGTACTCTAGGGCATCTCATGTGTGTTCCACTCATGTGGTGAAAGAGCTAAATTTTAGTCCCCTATATCATCTTTAGCCTTCACATTTTATGGTCTATGGTTTAAAATCCAAGCTCAATATTTCTACCACTGCTCTTCTGTGTTCCCTGCCAGATACATCTTTCCAAGCTGGGGCTGCAAGTTTTAAATATGAGTTTGCTAGAAATCTGTTTCCTCAGCTACTGTCCTACATGCTGCAGGTGCAAAATGATACCTTCCTTTGTCCTCTGCATGCCACCTCAAGAGGTGGTGGATTTTTTTCTACACATGGTTAGTGTGCAGCATGCATTTTAGTTTAGTAGGGCAATGTTCTTAAATACTCCATATTCAGACATGTCTCAGGCCTCCGAAAAATATGGAATATTTAGTGAACTTGTCTCTCCACTTTTCTAATGGACAGATCACCCTTGCTTGTGTTTGCTGCCTGCATGGCCATGGAAGTGACTGTGCTGCTGGGATTTTATTTCTTATTTTATTGTATCCAACTTCTAAGTTCCTGGTCTGCTCAGAAAATCCAGTTTTAATTCAAGAATTTTTTAATTAAAATTCAGTTTTAATTTGACTTTTTTTGTTGTTGTTCACCCATTTCTTCTGAGAACTGCCTGTCTGATTTCTTGTTTTCTCTCAACAGAGCAGGCAGAAAATCTTTCTCCTCTGTTCTGTCATCTTGAAGTTTTTTTTTTTTTAGTTTTAGAAGCACATTTTCCCTTGCTCTGTATTTTGAGATAAAAAAGAAAAGATCTCCACAGACCAATGGTAAAACAATGGGAAAATCGTATCATTTTCATGGATCACATAAAAGATAGGGATTTCTATCCTTGTATCAAATGAAGTGGACAGCAAGTCAAAGTTAATCAAAAGGTACAAAAAGTGTATTTTCATGCTTTTTAAAGGAAATATATATCAACAATAGTAACAGTCATAAATATTTATGCCCCCCAAAATGGAGCATCTACATACATCAAGAAAACCACTCTTAAATTCAATAATTAAATAGGTCACAACACAATATCAATGGATAAGTTTAATACACCTCTCTCATCACTGTATATATCCTTCAAGCAAAAGTAAAGAAAGTAGTTGTAGAAATGCAATTAATAATTTTGACTAAAAATCATATAGAATATTTCACGCATCAAAGATTGAATATACATTCTTCTTAGCAACACATGGATTCTTCTCTTAAATAGACCACATGGCCTGCAAAGTAATTCTTAGCAAATGCAAATTAGAGACTTTTTGCATTCCATTTGATTATAAGAAAATTAAATTGGAAATAAAATATAAAATTGAAAGTAGAAGCTAATGTGTCACCTGGAGATTAAATAATATTTTATTGATTGATCGATGTACAGAAGAAAATATCAGGGATAAAATTTAAACAATTACTTAGGAATAAATGAAAATAACACCACATACAAATTTTTCATGGACACTATGTAGGCAGTACTAAGAGGAAAGTTCAACACATTGAGCTTTTTTATTAAAAAAGTAGAAATTCATGAAACAAATATGATAATGTATATCTCAAAGCCATTGGGAAAGACGTAAATAACAACAAAAGCAGAAGATTGGAAATAATTAAAATTAAAGCTCAATTCTTTCTTTTTTTTGTAAACCAATGGGAGACATGTTGTTTCTCTGCTTGTACATGGAGTAAAGGCGTACCATTTGTGTAATCATAAATTTACATAGGGCAATGTTGTTTGATTCATTCTGTTATTTTTTCCCTTCCCCACCCCTCCCACCCCTCTTTTCCCTCTATACAGTCCTTTCTTCCTCCATTCTTGCCCCCTTCCAACCCCCCATTATGTGTCAATATCCGCTTATCAGCGAGATCATTCATCCTTTGGTTTTTTGAGATTGGCTTATCTCACTTAGCATGATATTCTCCAATTTCATCCATTTGCCTGCAAATGCCATAATTTTATCATTCTTTATGATGGAGCAATATTCCATTGTATATATATACCACAGTTTCTTTATCTATTCATCAATTGAAGGACATCTAGGTTGGTTCCACAATCTGGCTATTGTGAATTGAGCAGCTATGAACATTGATGTGGCTGTATCTCTGTAGTATGCTGATTTTAAGTCCTTTGGGTATAGGCCAAGGAGTGGGATAACTGGGTCAAATGGTGGTTCCATTCCAAGCTTTCTGAGGAATCTTCATACTGCTTTCCAGAGTGGCTGCAATTATATAGCTAAATTCTGTGAAAATGAAATATAAATTAGAAAATAGTGACCTATCACAAAGTTGGTTCTTTGAAAAAATAAGTAAAAGAGGTAGAGCTATAATAATGCTAATGAAGAAATATAAAAAACTCCATTTACTAATATTTTGGTGAAAAAGGAAATATCAAAATGAGCACTACTGAAATAGATTATAATCAAATACAATTTTGATATTCTACACTGCAAAGAAATAGGTAATTCTCAAAAAATTTCTACAAACACATGACTCAATCATACTGAATCAGAAGGATATATTGAAAGGCCCCAGCTCCATGCCTTGAACCCTGAGTCGGGGCTAAGCCCCGCTCCCGTCCCTGATGGATAAGGTCTCCAGGCAACCGCACATTCCTGGGGAAAATATCTCTTAACAACCTTGGTAAGCACAGGGGCCCAGCAGTCCTGTTTGTCTTTGAGACAGTTAGCAGCACAGATACCACCATGCTCTCAACAGCACGCCCTGCCCGGAGACCGTTACACTGATAAGCAGGAACCATAAAGATGTCAAGCAAAAATTTCCAGGAACATAGTACGAAAAACGACCTTACCCTTTAGGTGACCCATGTGCTGGATTCAAAATAGCCAATAAGATACCTGTTGCTTACCACGCACGTGAAACCTGCCCCTTTACCCTATAAAAAACCTGTGCCCCAAAGCCCGGTGTGCCAGTTCACCGAAGCTCCGGCTGAGGTTTTGCTGAGCACCCGCAGGCGCCTGTGTATCAATAAACAGCCTCTTGCTATTGCAGCCAGGGTCTTCGCGCGATCTTCCTTGGACAGGGGGACGGAGGGTCTTTCATTTGGAGGTCCCACCGAGATATCCCCTCGACACCCCGAACCCCTGCCCGAGGAACGGCCAAATACTCTGGGAGGTAAGTTAAGCTGGCCAGCAGGGGGTTATTGTCTGTCTTTGTCTGTCTTGTGTAGTTGCTTTGTCTTGTTAGTTCTGAAGTGCAGCGATAGTACTTAGTAGGGGAACGCGTGACCCATTAGTAGTTCTGGGCAGTCTGAGAAGGAGTTGACAAACTCTGACTTCTCTCCTGCCACCCTGGGAGACGTCCCAGGGGTTTAGAATTTGGCCAAGAACTCCCCAGTTTGTTGGCACCTTTGAATGCTTTTGGTTTTGAATACTTTCGGTGTGTGCCAAAAGCGCGCAGCGTTTGTAATTTGTTTCTTGGCCGGAGGGGCTTATGCTCCCCGACGCCGCTTGGTACTTTCGGTCTGTGCCGAAGACGCGCAGCGTTTGTAATCTGTTGTCTTGTCCGCATTCTCTTGTGCTTGTGCTTGTTTCTTAATTTCCTTTTTACCAGCGAGACTGAAATGGGGCAATCCATGGTAACCCCGCTGAGTCTCACCCTCGACCATTGGCAAGACGTCCGGAACTGTGCCGGCAACTTGTCGGTCGAGGTCAAAAAGAAGAAGTGGGTAACCCTCTGCACTCTGAATGGCCAACCTTCAATGTAGGCTGGCCCAAAGAAGGGTCTTTGCGACTCTGTCGCATTTGAGTGACTCTCACATCTGAGCAGCTTTTGTGCTGCATTCTGGCGACTTGTCGCATCTGGTTAACTCTTGGCCCCATTTGGGCATTGTGTTGCGCCTGGGCAACTCATTGATATAATTGGAAATTGTTTGTTTTTATTGACAAAGTACCAGCAAGCCAATTTTTGATTTAGCGCGCTACGTGTCTGTCTGTTTGTGTATTGTACTATATGGTCTTTACTCTTGCCTTCTATTAAATTCTTCATTGTGTTAATCCGATCTTAGGCTTAGGGATACTCATTGCAGGGTACTTTTACAGTCCTTCTCCTTGTTCCTGAGAGATTTGTTTACTCCAATCCCCCTAGGCAGAGAGCTCAGCAGCTCCATTCCTCAAAAGTAGTGAGATATGATGTTTTGTGATCTTCTGCATTCAAACCTAACCTGATTTCTCAACCAGGAAGAAAAAGGGTTAAAAAGTCCTAGGTGATCCCCCCTCCCCTCTGCCTGGCCTTGCCAAAGCCTGCATTGGAATGTAAACTGCAGCAGTCTCAGCGGGAAGGGGGGGGGGTAACCTGAAGAAAAGAAAAAAAAAAGGTGTCCGTTTTAAACTTCTACACAGAACTAACTCATTCTCTAGGATTCTTGTTTTGTTTTGTTTTTCTTTAATGCTGTATTTTTGAGCTCATAATTTTGATCCTGCATACCTAGGTTAATGATTTTTTTTTTTTGATCAGTTCTATTTTTATTCAACTAGAGTTTTTGAACATCTGTTACATTGCAATGGAGATTCACCTATAAAGTTACAAGGCCTTTGATTTTGTGTTATTTGTATGTCGTACTAATGTCATGTTTTGTCTGTATCAAAACTGAGCGCTCCTAAAATTAAAATTTAAAAATGGATCCAAATTCTTTTGATTCACGTGATTTAAAGGTTCAATTCAAATTGGGTAAACTAATGAAAGTAAAATGTCTTTTAAAATAACTCACAAGTCTCTAGGTGGTCAATCTAATAAAATATTGATGTTAATAAAATGTCTAATATCAATTGTTTCTAGGACTTTTCTTCAACAGGAAAGAGACAGCAAATACTGTTCAGGACACTTGCCTGCTTTCTTGGTTTTTACAGAATAAGTGAATTAGAGTTAACATGTATGGGACTACTCAAATGTGTTTGTTGGTGACATCTGATTAATTTGCAAAGTTAAAATGCTCATTGTTAAATACCATCAAGTACTCTTAACTCCTTAAATTCCATGGAGTATCATACTTAAACATTATTGGTGTTTTCATAGGTTGGTAAATAAAAGGGTTTAAACTTGCTTTGTGTCATCACTAAACTAAAAACAAGGTTACTAAGAATTATGTCTTAACAAGTACAATTCTATATACAAAGGGTCCCAAAAGTTTCAACTGTGTTATAATTAGAGTACTATAAACAACAAAATATTTAATCTTATTAAAATAGAGCAATTTATCTAAATTCAGAAATTTCATGAGAGTTGTTTCAGAATGTGAACAAAAAGGGGTCAACAGATAGGAAAGAGAGAATAAAAGGTTCTGGGTTTGAAAATATATTTAATAAAAAGAAAAAGAAAATGTTTCTGGGTAAGAAAGTGCCTGTGTGATGGAATACATGAGGGTCTAAGTAAGTGCTAAGAAAGTCTGTGTGTAAGTAAAGGGCAAGTTTCAACAAGTCTGTATGTAACTAAGTTGGTTGTGTGTATGTGAGACAGCTAAAGCTATTTAAGGTTTTTCCTAAGGTGAAATACTAATGTTCTGATATAAACCAAAGTTTAATCTACATGTTAAAATGACATGGTAAAATGGCAAGGATTTCTTAGAAACACTAATTTACTCTTAACTTTGTGTCTATTAAGTTTTATTCTTTAGAACAATTAGTCTTAAAAATTGGGGTGTATACAATTATGGTTAAACAACTGTTAAAGTATTGTACTGTGTTACAGAGTCTACATTTTTCTTAAAAAAAACTAAATTTGGTAAGAAAAAAGTGTCAAGGTAATTGTGAAATGGTTTCTAGTTGTATATTAAATGTGTTCATATTTTCCAGGTATACAAGTTTTTAAAGCAGGGAATTTATCAAGCTGCTATTCTCCAGATTAAACTTGTCTGTAATGGTAATCTTAAACTTGTAAAGAGTAAATTTTAATTGGGGATTTATTTCTATCATTTAATGTTCTATTATGGGACATATTATCAGTAAGGTATATGTAAAATGGGTTACTTATTTCACTGAGATAAAAATTTAAATGTAAATATATATCTAAGAGTTAGTGACAGCCTGATTTGTTTAAAGGTTCATATTGTAGAAGGTAAAAGCATTTTGCTACACCAAAGAAAAGTTAAAAGCTCTCTCAGCCTTTCTTTGATTGACTCCTGTTTTGGATATAATGTTAGACTGTGTTAACTAATGTTCATATGGACTCAGAAATCAATATATATAAACTTCTTAAAATGACATTTAAGAAAGAGTATAATGCATTATAGCAAAAATGGGACAACAATGACTGAGATTGGGGTTCCTGACTTCATGACTGTAGCTTGCCTGGTGCCTGGAAGTGTTCCTGTGTAGGAGCACAAGATGCCTAACTGCTGTGGCAGTAACCTCCCTGGGGAGGCTCTGTACAGGAGTCCTATCAGCTCTTACATTGATATCAGGCACACAGCTCTTGGGCAGAAAGAAATTGTTTTGCTAGATAACCAGTGTTTCATCAGTTCCCTTCTCTAGTTCCTGCCCACCTTACAGTAACTTTGGACAGTGGACTTCTTTGAGAGCTACACAGAGTTCCTAACATTGCACTTTGCAGTTGTGGGAAAAAGTTATGTAGATGTTCTAGTCTCTGTAACTCTCCTGAAAACAAGGAATAATGCTTACATAGTCTTTAACTTAATAATAAGACATGTATAAATGTTGCTAACATAACTCTTTAGATCTACATTTCCATCAGACAACAGAGCTCCATCTGATCTCAGCTTAATCTTCAAAATCTGTGTTTATAAACCTTTATTTTCTAATACTCCTTTGACCCTCACTGAACTTGAAAATTTGGTCATGCTGGTCATGGCAAAAGGGGCAAAAATTAGTTGTAGGATTAGAACACTTAAAATCTGTAAAGGGTCACGCCTTACCTGAGATAAGGCTCTGCCTCCCACCTTACTGCATGTTAGAGTGACTCCAAAATAAGTCAGACTTCAGCTTATTTAAAGTTATAATCAAAAGATTGGTTTTTGTTGTAAAATTACTATGATCTCAAATAGGGAATATAATGTGGTTCTCAGTCAAAATTCAAGATAGCTATTATACAAGCAGAATATATTTTTACTCTTGCTAATTTCATTTTGTGAAACTGTTACCTGTTAATGTTTTGCAGAAGTAGCTGCTTCAAGAACACGCTATCGCGCTCCCTCTGCCCGCAGAGAGAGACACGACAAACGTCTGAAGCTTTGGAAGTTTATTATGTACAGTCCCTCTCCTACACTTCCCTTACTCCTAGCTTCCGTGCACTCCCAGCTTCTCTTCTCTCAGCTTCTCCCAGCTTCCGTGCACTCTCAGCTTCTCAGCTTCAGCCTCCGCCTCCGCCGCTTCTTCCGCTTCTGCCTCTCTACTCTCCCACCTACCAGGCTTATATACACTTCAACCAATCAGGGGAGAGTACACGAGGTAAACGCAGACAGCTGCAAGCATAGGATAGGTACACGAGGAGGGCATGCTCTAGTCACATCGCTAACTAGCCAATCATTGGAATTCGCTGGTTGTTTACTGTATAGCTGGCCGCTTTTGGCTCAGCGTCAGGCGCCATCTTGACCATGCCCAAGGCTGGGGGTCCTGGAAACCCCGACAGATCCCCCTTCTTTACTATTAAACTAAGGCTCGGGACCGTGTCTGTCTTAGGCTGAGTGGTCAGCATATGTCCTTACCCGTCATCAGAGCCTGCAGAGCATGCTGCAGCTCCTGTCTTAGGTTGGTACACAGCCACCTCCTTCATTACCCGTCTTTGACTACCGGTCCAGCATCAAGAGCCATACTAATGGGGGGCTGTCGGCCTTTAGGGCGGTCATGGCCTGATGAAAGATAATTTGATCTCTCTATTGGCTAGCTCGTAGATGCATGCCAAAACGAATGAAGAGAAGGAGGCCAAGGCAGAGGAGTACCACCATAGCTCCTAAGCCTGCCCGCTGTTTGACAAATCTATAAACAGAAGAAAAACCATATAGCCATATTAAATACAGAAACAATATACATCCCAGTAGTGTTACAATACGGACAACACAAAACAGCTCTCAGGGAATAAACGCATCCCAGTCCCAAAAGTTCTTGCAAGGTATCCACTTGTTCTTATAGTGAGTCCACTCTCTGATAGAGTCTCTATGGTCTGCAAGGCTGCAGCTGCATTCTCGGCCAAATGATCGTTGTTATGGTTGTGTCAATGCTGCTACTGCAAGGGCTGTGATGACAATGATCACGGCTGTTGCAATGTCAAAGCCTCTTCTGTTTCTTGATAATAGCACTGGCAATTCTATATCTGCAACAGAAACTAGGACTGGTAGGAAGATAGAAATGTGCAAATTGCACGGGTGACAAAAGAACCAATCCAGCATTGTGAGAGATAGCACACGGTTAGTGAACAGTTAAGAGGTGTTATTAGAAATGTTAGTTGGTAGAAACATAAAAGGGAGGAAATACACAAGCTGACGTGGGAGGAAAAGCAATATCACAGCTAGGGTCAGCAGAACGAGTTGCTCTACTCTGGGTCTGATTTGTAGTATGATTCCAACGGCAAAGTGCAAAAATTCCTCCTGTTAAAGCAAAGAAAGGCTAGAGGTATCCTTGTCACCAAAAACAGCACGACCTGAAAAATCATCAGTAGAATTGACAGGCTTGTAGAGGAATTGGTGAAAAACAAGGAAAGGAAGGATAAAAAATGTGTTAGTTAGAAGTGAAAAATATGGCCAGGCTAACAATGGCCCATAGGTTCCGGGTTTGCCTTTCCATCTGAGTTTTTGTTATTGGAGGAAGGCTCAGGCTCGCCATTGTGAGGAGGAGCAGCATCACTTGCATGCTGTAAAACTCTGATTAGCCTTTCTGGAATCCAGACTGGAGTCTGTTGATCCTGTGGGAAAATACAAACAGACCCTCGGACCCAACGAAGGACTGGATCCGGTCCTTTCCAACAACCTGTCAGGATATCTTTCCATTTTACCCATACTTGAGGAGTATTATGGGGATTATAATGTCGATCAGCTGCAGAATGGCCGTCCCTATCCAGAGTTAAGAAATTTAGAATGAAAAGAACTAAATTAAGTTTATCTTTAGGAGACTTGTAGGAGGCTCCTATTCCCCCTTTTTGTTTATTTAGACAATTTTTTAAAGTAAGATGTGCTCTTTCCACAATGCCCTGTCCCTGAGGATTATAGGGGATGCCAGTGACTGATTGGATGTTAAATGTTTGTAAAAACAACCGGAAGCTTTTAGAAGTATAAGCAGGACCATTATCTGTTTTAATAACTTTAGGTATGCCCCAGCCAGCAAATGCTTGTAGGCAGTGTTGAATGACATCTTTTACCTTTTCTCCAGAATGAGCGGAAGCCATAATGACCCCTGAAGCGGTGTCTACTGACACATGTACATACTTAACAGTACCAAATTCAGAAATATGGGTTACATCCATCTGCCAAATATGACCAGGCAGCAGTCCCCTGGGGTTAACTCCAAAGGATTGTACTGGGATTAAAGGAGCACAATGTTGACAATTTTTTACTATTTGTCGAGCCATGCATTTAGATATAGGAAATTTTCTGCTCAAAGTAGTGGAATTTACATGGAATTTTTCATGAAAGAGTTTTGCTTGTTCCTCTATGGAAAAACAAAAATCGATTTGGTGGCCATATCTACCAAGTCATTAGCATTGGCCAAAGGTCCTGGTAAATTAGAATGAGCTCTAATATGTCCTACATAGAATAGATGTTTAAGCTGTAGGATAAGGTTTTGTAGCGTAGTAAAATAAGAAGCTACCGTGGACATGGAAGAAATATGAGGTACCGTTTCAAGAACCTGTAAAGCATTAACGATATATAAGCTATCAGTTAGAAGATTGAATGGCTGATTATCTGCTAATTTAAAGGCTAATATTACAGCTGCAAGTTCAGTAACCTGTGCGGAGTTGGGTGGAACTATTATGGTGTGAAGTTGTTTACTGATAAGTACTGCACCTACTCCATTTTTGGAGCCATCAGTAAAAATGGTTACACAGTCTTTAAGAGGCTGGACACTAGTCACTTTTGGAAAAACTATGGGAGTATTTCTACAGAATTGAATCCAGGGATGTTGGGGATAATGGTTATCGAACTGAGCTGAAGTGGAACAATATAATACTGACCAATCATCATCATTATTAATTAGCCATTTAATTTGCTGAGTGGAATAAGGAGTTATAATAATAGACGGATGGATTCCAAAAACAGTAATGCAAGATTCTATTCCCTTGAATATTACCTGAGCAATAGCTTGGGGATATGATTGCAATGTTTTAGCCAGAGAGCTAGGGAGATTTATACTTTGCAGAGGTCCTCCTTGCCAAACTATGCCAAAAGGGGTATGCATCTCTGAGATTATGATTAAACTTAATGGTTGAGTAGGATCACAAGGATCAACGTAACACTGCTGAAGTCTATTCTCTACTAGCTGTAAGGATATCCGTGCTTCGGGAGTGAGTTTCCTAGGGAAATTCAAGTCAGGATTACCTTTTAATATATCAAATAAAGGTTTTAATTCCCCTGTGGATAATTTTAAATAGGATCTGATCCAGTTAATGTCACCTAAGAGTTTCTGAAAATCGTTCAAGGTATTCAATTGATCTGTCCTGATGGTCAACCTTGTTGGTCTGACTGTAGTAGCAGTGAGCCTTGTACCCAGATATTCTTGGATCTCCTCTAATTGTAATTTTTCAGGAGCTATCGTTAGTCCTCTCTTTTCTAATGCTTGAGTTATAAATTGTAATACTTCTAACAAAACTTCTTTTTCTGGATGGCAAATAAGTATGTCATCCATATAATGATGAATCAACAATCTCTTAAACTTTTGTCTAGTAGTTGTTAACGCTTTATCTACGTATATTTGACATATAGTAGGACTGTTAGCCATACCTTGAGGCAATATGGTCCATTCGAATCTCTGGTCAGGCTGAGTGTGATTAAGAGAGGGCAAAGTAAAAGCAAATCTCCAACAATCATTTTTGTGTAAGGGTATAGAGAAAAAGCAATCTTTTAAATCCAGAATAATAGTAGGCCAATTTTTTGGTAGTGCAGTGACAAGAGGGAGTCCACATTGGATGGGTCCCATAGGGTACATTTGTTCATTTATGGCTCTTAAATCATGTAATAACCTCCATTTTCCTGATTTTTTCTTTGTTAAGAATATTGGAGTATTCCAAGGAGAGGTAGAATGTTGTAAATGACCTGCTTGTACCTGCTCTTGTACTAACTTATGAGCTGCCTCTAGCTTCTCTTTTGTTAGGGGCCACTGTGGAATCCAGCGAGGCTTATCATCTTTCCATATTATAGGGATTGATGGTTTATCAGTGGCCCCTAGGAAAAACCCAGTCCATGAGAATCATTTTTTGGTGGAAGTAAAGGCAGTGGTTGGGTAGATCCTTGACTATGTCTTCCTAATCCTTTTTTATCATCATAGTTCATATTTTGTAACATATTTCTTAAAGGAGTCCCTTGGTAAGTCTGATCAGTGGTGAGTTTCATATCCATTTGCTGCAGGACGTCTCGTCCCCATAGGCTAATAGGAACATTACGGACATATGGCTGAAATATTCCTGTGTGTCCCTCTGTATCTTTCCACGATAATGAGGAAGCACTTTGATTGGGGCTTTCTGCTACTCCTAAGCCTCTCAAGCTCTGAACTGCTGTGATCAATGGCCAGTGCTTTGGCCAGACCATTGCGCTAATAATACTTTTGTCTGCTCCTGTATCTAATAAACCTGTAAATTCCATATTTCCCACTTTTAATTTTAGGAGGGGCCTCTGTCCCATATCCATAGTAAGGTTTATTAAAGTGGTTCCTGTTGATCCAAAACCTCCTTGTCTTTTATTTGTATTTTTACTGGGCCACAAAGAATGTCGACTGGGCAATATAAGCATTTGTGCAATGCAATCCCCTGGAGAGATGACCATAATTCCTTTTGGTGAAGAGACCAAGGCTTTTATTTGTCCAGTGAAATCAGGATCAATAACCCCTGGGTGTACTATAAGTCCTTTTAGTGTTCAGGAACCTCTACCTAGTAATAGTCCTACACTGTTCTGTGGGATTTTTTCATGCCAATCAGTATCAATCATCTGCACCCCCATATCTGGGGTTAGTATGAGTCTGGAGGTGGCACAGATGTCCAATCCGGCACTTCCTGAGGTGGCTCTGCGCTCCCCTTCTCTGTGGGAGGATACCACCATCGGGGAACTTGTTGAATTACCCCGTATATTTGTTGCGGGCCCCGGGGAGGGCCCTGTCTCCCGTTTTTTTGAAGTTTAGGATTCAACCCTAGGAAATTATCCTCCCTATCTCTAATAGGCTGACAGGCACTATTCCAATGACTTCCTCTTCTGCATCTTGGACATAGCCCAGGTCCGGTTCCCAAGTTATTCTTTGTATAGATGTTCCCTCCCCAGGCAAAGGGTGGCCTTTTTTTGGACAAGTGGCTTTTAGATGTCCCTTCTGTCTGCACACAAAACATGATCCTAAAGACTCTTTATTAGTTCTTGAAGGGAGCCTCCCCTGGGCTTGTGCAAGTGCGGCAGACAACAAGGTGGTTTGTCTGTCTATGGCTGCTACAAAAGCACTGCTCTGCGTCGAAGTATCATTTACATCTCTACACACTTTTAAGTAGGCGGACAAGTCTTTGTTTCTCCATGGTCTTATGGCCTCCCTACACCACTTGTTAGCTTGTTCGTAAGCCAACTGTTTTACTAGGGGCACGGCTTGCTCTGCATCTCCGAAGATGCGTGATGCTATTTGAATTAGCCTATCGACAAAATCCGCATAGGGCTCACTATTCCCTTGAGTTACCTTTGACAACTGGCCCTGCAAATCTCCTGCTCCTTGTAATGTTTTCCAGGCCTTGGTTGCAGGCACGGCAATTTGCGCATAGACTGCTGGATGATAATTAAGCTGTGCCTGAAGGGTTTCATAAGGTCCTACGCCCATAAGCATGTCCCTATCGATTTGGGGATTCCCCGCTGCCGCATTTTGGTGGGTGGTATCCGTAGATATTTCTTGCCATGATGTTTTCCACATAAGGTACTGTCCCCCAGACAGAGCGACCCTAGCAAGATTAGTCCAGTCCTGGGGCACTAAGTTTAATGATGTCAAGGTATCTACTAAGGCTATAGTAAAAGCTGACTGAGGACCATATGTGCTAACTGCTTCTTTTAACTGTTTCACTATTTTAAAGTCTAAGGGTTGGTGGAATCTTTGATTTTGAGCATCCTCAAAAACAGGATACGCTACAGATCCAAGATGACTCCATTCTGAGCGTAACCCGAAACCGGACGCTTCATGAGGGGGTTCCCTATTTATGGGAGGTGCACTAGGCAACACGGGCACTAGAGGGGGCTTTTTATCTAGTCTTAATCTTTGTACTCTTTTTTCCAGTTCCTCCCCTGATAATTCCCCTTCCGATAGTTCCTCATCTGAGTTAGTTCCTTTTTCTGAATTTTGAGAAAAATATGAGCGTTCCTCTTTTATTTCTTCCAAAACCTGTCTTCCCTCAGCTAAACGCTCGGTGAGTGAAGGTTTTTTGCTTTTATCTTGCAGACAGGATTTAATAAGAGACCAAATAGCCATAGTGCCTACTGGCAAAGGATTTTGCCTATCCGCTATACGAAGGTCTTTCCCCAGCTGTTCCCACTGTAGGGTATTCAAAAGGCCCTCATCCAAAAACCAAGGGGAAATCCTTTCCACAGTATCAAGAAATACTTTAGCTGTTTTTTCCTTTAATGGCGTCCCATGGTTTTTTAATAGCTCCCTGAGGGGTTGCTGCATTCTGAATTTAGATGTTTCAGACCCCATTGTTACTAATTTAAATAGCTTTAGTTATGGTAGTTACAAAATCAAACAGTGGCCTAGCTGCCAGGAGCAATGAGATTATTGAAAGGAAAACTATCAAGGGTGCATTAGAATTTTTATAGCAGCTTTTCACGTACTACCTACACCCTAATTGGACCGCTTCAAACGTGTTTCTACTTTCACTTTAATTAGACCGCGTTCCACGCGTCAGGACCGCCGACCGCGCATCCCGATACCTTTTGACCCGCGTTCTACCGTCAGGTTCCCGATACCTTTTAACCCGCGTTCTACGCGTCAGGACTGCTGATGGCGCGTCCCGATACCTTTCAACCGGACCGCACTCCGCGTGTCCCCAGGACCGCTGATAGCGTATCCTGATACCCTTTAACTTTTTTATAACCGGTTTAACTTGTATACAAAAAAAATTTTTCAAATATCTTACCTTGTTTTCTTTTATAAGGCCTTCATCTTCCCTTCATGTCCCGGGTTTCGGCACCAGGTATCGCGCTCCCTCTGCCCGCAGAGAGAGACACGACAAACGTCTGAAGCTTTGGAAGTTTATTATGTACAGTCCCTCTCCTACACTTCCCTTACTCCTAGCTTCCGTGCACTCCCAGCTTCTCTTCTCTCAGCTTCTCCCAGCTTCCGCGCACTCTCAGCTTCTCAGCTTCAGCCTCCGCCTCCGCCGCTTCTTCCGCTTCTGCCTCTCTACTCTCCCACCCACCAGGCTTATATACACTTCAACCAATCGGGGAGAGTACACGAGGTAAACGCGGACAGCTGCAAGCATAGGATAGGTACACGAGGGGGGCATGCTCTAGTCACATCGTTAACTAGCCAATCATTGGAATTCGCTGGTTGTTTACTGTATAGCTGGCCACTTTTGGCTCAGCGTCAGGTGCCATCTTGACCTTGCCCAAGGCTGGGGGTCCTGGAAACCCCGACACACGCAACCTAGGTAACTTGTGATAATAAGCCATCACCTAACAGATAGTGGTAACAGATACCAGAACAGATAGTGGTAACTTCCAGAACTAATGCAGACTCCAGTTAGATAAAAGGGTAAATAACTGTAAAGTTATGGACATTAAAGTTAAAGCCCAGTACTCTTACTTTATGACTGGTGAAACTGGCTTGCTGGTTGGTTAAGATCAAACTTAGAGATTGGAATTAAATACAGAAGGCAAGATAGACCAGTATTTGGATCTTTTGCCCTCAGTCAGCCTGAACCCAGGGAATAAGAGGACTTCTCTAAGGAGTGCTGCAACTCTGGGTCACACAACCTCCTGATCAAGGAGATTGTTGAGACTAGAGGATGAAAAAATCACTCAGTGCATCTGCTGCAGAGGAGGGTCATGGAAAAAGGGAGACATCCCTTAATGCTTCCAAAGGAAGTCACCTCATCAAGGAGACCCTGCCTAACCAATGGCACTGGTGGAGCTAAGAAGCTGCCCTTAAGTTCTCTACAAGTGGCCCCTGTGGGAACTCAGCTGACTCTTTAACAAGACAGGAACCAGGTCAATTTGACCAGCTTGATCTTAGACACCCAGCAAAACAGTTAAAACCAAAATATAACCATTCTTGGGCATTTAAGAGAAATAACAGTTAAATGTAACTTAAGATGTACACTTGTGTTAGTCCACTAGAATAAAAACTGGAAGCTACAAATGAAAGAAAGATTCTTCAGCAAATGTGCCTGATAACTATCAAGAGAAACTGCCAGAGTCAGAAGTTTTAGTCAGTTTAAGGCCTGCAGACCTTCCTAAGCTACACAGGTAGACTTAATCTATGTTTGCTCGTATGATTACCTAGCCCTAAGTAACAGAAGTATAGAGCTCTCTACTAAACACAGGTTATGCCAATAAAGGGATATTTTACAAAATCAGATGACTTATGTAGCTTAACTATATTTTTTGGGATATCTATGACATTAAAAGTTACATGTTGTGTTTACATTCCTGATAACCTGGACAATGTTAAAGTTCCCAAATAAAGGCCTTGTCCTTTCCAGCCTTTGCTAGGTCTAGTTATGGGAACAATTTCTGAATTCTTCCACCCGCCTGGTGAGAGATTGACTTCTGTCATTTTCATGATACTCGGCGACATGTTCCAGATGCTGCAACATTTACTTTGTACTAATCTCATTTCAATACTCACGTCTTTTTGTTCTTCTCTCATAGAAGCACCCACCCCCAGATGACTTTACAACCTGCTCTTCCCCAACCAGACTTCTACCTTGGACCCCTCGATTGACCCGATTTTTAAAAAAGGAACTCCAAACTGCTTGCCCCTCACTGTCCCCTTTCAGCTTCGAAGCAGCCAGAACGACCGACGCCCCCTTTTCCTTAAAGCAGTTGGGAGTTCCTATAGCTAAAGGGAGGAGAGAACTGAAGAACAAAAGAGACTTTAACCTATAAAAGATGTCGGGTACGCTCACTTCTTGGGACTTTTAGAATATCAGCCATGGCCCCCTTCTCCCTGCCGGGAGAAGTCTGTATTATTCCCTTTAAACAATCCAAACTATGGTCCTTACTCAACAGTACCAAATGATTAAGCAAACTGATAACCGAGGCAGGATGGACAAATGGATATAGGATTCTATCCATGATAAAGAAAAAGGGGGGAATGAAAGGCCCCAGCTCCATGCCTTGAACCCTGAGTCGGGGCTAAGCCCCGCTCCCGTCCCTGACGGATAATGTCTCCAGGCAACCGCACATTCCTGGGGAAAATATCTCTTAACAACCTTGGTAAGCACAGGGGCCCAGCAGTCCTGTTTGTCTTTGAGACAGTTAGCAGCACAGATACCACCATGCTCTCAACAGCACGCCCTGCCCGGAGACCGTTACACTGATAGGCAGGAACCATAAAGATGTCAAGCAAAAATTTCCAGGAACATAGTACGAAAAACGACCTTACCCTTTAGGTGACCCATGTGCTGGATTCAAAATAGCCAATAAGATACCTGTTGCTTACCGCGCGCACGAAACCTGCCCCTTTACCGTATAAAAAACCTGTGCCCCAAAGCCCGGTGTGCCAGTTCACCGAAGCTCCGGCTGAGGTTTTGCTGAGCACCCGCAGGCGCCTGTGTATCAATAACCAGCCTCTTGCTATTGCAGCCAGGGTCTTCGCGCGATCTTCCTTGGACAGGGGGACGGAGGGTCTTTCAATATAAAATTTATATATCAATTTTAGAAATAAATCTAAAGTCACCTTCAAAACCTACCATGAAAGAAAAGTTCAACCCCTGACAGATTCTCATCTAAGTTCTTCCAGATCTTCAAAGTATATAATATCAATACTTCTCAATTTTTTCATGACAGAAGAGAAGATTACCTTTCCAAATTCATTCCTTGAAGCTAGTATCACTCTGATACTAAAATCAAACAGATACAATGAAGGAAAGAATATTTCAGGTCATAATCTCTTTTGAAGATAGGTTACTAATACTTACTGATATAATGCTGGCAAATCACATATAAAACTGTATTTGAAAGAGTGCACCATAATTAAATGCAGTTCACTCCAGGGTTGCAAGATTGGTTCAATATATAAAAATATTAACTGTAATTCATCACATCCAACAATTTAAAGACAAGAATCACATGCCTATCTCAATACATGAAGTAGAAGAATTTGGCAAAATTTTGCATCCACTTATTCTCAAAACACTACAAAATAAAAATGTAGGCTTAGCAGAAACATGTATTCACATTGTAAAATCTCTAAGTGATGAAACCTAGACCAACCTAATTCTAAGTGGAGAAAAATTGAAATCATTTTTTTTAAACACAGGAAAAGACAGACATGCCCTCTTTCAACACTTCCCTTCAAAATATTCCTAGGAAACCAGGACAGTGAAATTAGGCAAAATAAAGAAATTTCAAAATATGAACAGTTTAAAAAGAACTCAATCTGTTTCTATTGCCAACAAACCAGTCGATACATAGAAGATTTCCACCAGAAAATTTCAGTACTCATAAACATATTCTTCAATATAGCAGAATAAAAAATAATAAACACAAACCATTGCAATTTTATACACCAATGCTTAACCATTCAAAAGAGTAATTACAGAAACTGTTCCATTCCTAGTAGCCTCAAAAAATAGAATAATTGGGAATCAATCTAACAAATAGGTAAAAGATGACAGTGAAAATTACAAAGCACTAAAGAAGAAAGTCGAAAAAGACATGAGAACATGGAAATAACACCAATGTTTTGAACAAGGAGAATTAATATTGTCATAATATGCATTCTACAAAAAGCAATATATAGATTTAATATAATATTCATAGTCCAATGATGTTCTTCATGTAGAAATAGAAAAAGTTGTCGTTTATTTTATTAGAAAAATAAGAGATTCAGAATACTCAAAGCAATCATCATCAAGAAAAATAAATCCAGAGATAATCTTTTCAATTTACTGCAGATCTACAGTAACAAAAATTATATGGTGTTGGCACAAAAACACACAAGAAGACCAATGGAATAAGACAGAGAAAGTCTCACATAATTGTAGTTATCTCAGAGTGGACAAAGTTCTCTTAAAAATATATTGTATAAAATAGCTCTTTCAAAAAATGGTTCTGGGAAATTTCATACATAATAGAAAAAAATTAACATGTATCTCTCACCCTGCACAAAAATGAACTGAAAATGGTTCACAGACACAGACTTAATCATTAAATCAGAGAACTTGCAACTACTGGAAACAAAATGTAGGGCAAACTCTCCATCGTGTTGGCTTAGGAATTGACTTCAACAACTGAACTCCTGAAGCAGAAGACATAAAATAAATAATCAATAAATGAGATGGTGTTTAAATTAAAAAACCCCTTCATGGCAAAGGAAATAAGAGCACTTAGAGTGTCAGATTTGGAGAATATATTTGACTACTGAACCTCAGATAGAGCATTAATATTCAGTATTTACAAAAATCAAATAACACCAAAAATAATAATAAATAACTGAATCAATAAATGGATAAAAGAAAGCAAAAGATACTTCACAGAAGAAATAGAAATGATTTTCAAATAAATAAAGAAGATCAATATCTCTGTAATTTTATAAATTCAGTTAAAAACAATGCTGAGATTTTTCTCACTCCAGTCAGGATGGCAGTTATCAAGGATAAAAGAAACAATAAATGGTGGTGTGGATGTTGGGAAAAAGATAAACTCATACATTGCGGGTGGGACTTGAAATTGGTGCAACTACTATGGAGAACAGTATGAAGATACTTCAGAGAACATGGATTCAAACCACAATTTGATGCACATATTTCACTCCTTAGTACATTCCAAAAAGAAGAGAAATTAGCATACTATGGTGTTGTTTCCCCATTGATATATATAGCAGCTCAATTCAGAACAACCAACTTATGTAACAAAAGTGGGTGCCTTCAATGCATCAATGAATAAAGAAAAATGTGGTATATATGCATTATGGATAGCAACTTGTTTAATAAGAAGAGCAAACTTTTGTCATTTGCTTGCAAATCAATAAAACTGGATACTATAATGCTGAGCAAAATAAGCCAAGCTAAAATAGGCAGATTCCAAATATTCTCTGATATATTTATGCAGACATACAAAAGGAGGAGATAATAGAATGGATTAGACAAAAGGAAATGAGGAAAGTGAGGAGAATGGGAATAGGAAAGACAATAGAATGAATCAGACATAATTTTCCTATGTTTGTATATGAATATATGACCAGTGAAATGCCACATATAACATATAAGAATGAGATCCTTATTAGAATAAGACATACTTCAGATTTGCGTAGTATATCAAAATAAACTCCACAGTCATGTTTATCAAATAATTACAAATAAAACAGTTTTGCAATTAAAATTTTAAAATCAAAAGTAGAATCATTACAAATTATTGATAGAAAAAATGCAGTATGTAGCATGACCAATAGATTACACTACTTTAAAATATATATATATATATATAATTTGGAAATGGATCGTTTAATTTTATTTATTTATTTATTTATATATGATTGTGATGGGTTCTCCAACGGATTCACAACTCCAGCCCAGATTAGACACTAATTTGAATATAGTGTTATTTTAGGAATAAAAGACATACTGTATAATCATATATATAAAGTTGACCATAAGTTAAAGATGTGAAGATACTGTGAAAGAATATTCAAGAAACAAAATTGAAGAACCATTAGGGTTGATGAATACTCCAAAATACAAAGTACCAGGATAATAAAAAACTCCAAAGAAAGAACTTGAAAAATTGTCAAATTTTTATGAATGATACATAAATTCAAAAGATGTTGATAGAACACCAAATCAACTGAATTACAATAGATCTACTGCAATGCACATTATATTAAAAATGCTTTAATTATTGAATAAATGAGTTTTATGGTACATGGACAAAATGAATGGTTACATTTTGAGGTAAACCAATTCAAATTCCAATGTTTCTTTTCAACACAAACTCTGAAAGACAAGAGGGTTTGGATTATTATATTAAAAAACTGCAAAAGAAATAAGGTGCCAATGAACACTACTGTACCCAGCAAAAATGTTTCCTACAGAGTTCAAAATAACATTAAAGCATTCCATGATAAACAGAATTTAGATTGACTGGCAGGAGAAAAAGGTAGCTTGCATGTGTCTGCAGCAAAGGTGACCTTCGGCCTTTTATTACCAGGGATTTTGGTGAGCAAGTGTCTTCTCTCACATATAAATGTAAATATGTAAAAACAAAACAAAGAAAAAGAAAATATATATTCACATACACATGTATAAATAGTATTTAATATAAAAACACACATGTATACGTAAACAAACATGTTTTTTTAAGTACTGGGAATGGAACCTGGGGGTCATCTATCCCTGAGTTGCATACATACATTTATTTATTTATTCCTTTATTGGTACAAGGATGATTGAGCCCAGGAGTGCTTACCATTGAGCCACAACCTGAGCCACTTTTTCTTTTTATTCTCAGGCAGGTCCTCACGAAGTAACTCTGAACTCACAATCCTCCTTCTGGCCTCAGCCTCCCAAGGTGCTGGGATGACACTCATGCACCATCACTCAGGGCTTATCATTTTCTTTTGGGACAGGTCTCGATTTATCCCCCAGTCTCGCCTTGAACTTGTGATTCTCCTTGCTCAGGGCTCAGTGGTGCCCCAAACAGAGAAACTGTAATTCCAGGTGACCCGCCAACACCCAGTTTGTCTCTGTCTTTTGTGTGACTTTTTGTCAACCCAAATACTCCCCTTTATGTTCTTCCTCACCGAAGGGTTATGGAAACGAATATTCCTAAAATACACTCCCCAAGAAAAATGGAGGGACAGTTTGGCTCAGGGTGAGGGAAGAAAAATTTGCCAAACATTAAACCTCTTCCAATTCACACTTTCCTAATAACAATGGACCCTAAACTTAGACTTTCCCCATCGCAGATTAGCCTTAAATGGAGGCATAACACTTATTAAAACTCTGGGAAAAAATGGATCCCAGAATAAGCACAATGAGTTTCAACCTATTTAAAACCACCACCCTCCCAACTTAGAGTTTTAACCTGTACATCTAGCCCCTACCAGTCAAACTGTGCAGGTATATGGCTTTCAATGATTATATTGTTGAGAGCAGGGTGGTATCTGTGCTGCTAACTGTCTCAAGGACAAACAGGACTGCTGGGCCCCTGTGCTTACCAAGGTTGTTAAGAGACATTTGTCCGAGGAATGTGCAGTTGCCTGGAGACCTTATCCGTCAAGGACGAGAGCAGGGCCTAGCCCCGACTCAGCTCCTGAATAGTTCACCCCTTCCCTCCTCCCTTCTTCCTCTAGGACCGTCCAGTTCTGGCCGGACCCAATGAAAATCAAATAGATTGACCGGACCCAACCAGGGGAGGTTTAGCTGTTCGAATGTTAGCCAATTAGAAGAACACTGTAAAACTGCTTGCTTTTCCTTATAAAAACCCTGCTGACGAGGGCTCGGGGCCTCTCCTAGCGTCGTTGATTAAGGACGCAGAGGACCGGGTTCGAACTCGCTAATAAATGACTCTTTGCTGCTTGCATTGATCGTGGTCTCTGGTGGTCCTTGTGGGGTCTCAAGCCTTTGGGCACAACATATGGGGGCTCGTCCGGGATCCCCAAGCCCACCCAGACACCTGATCATAGAGTCATAAGTGACATCTTCCACCGGTGAGTAAGGCATTGCCGTGTGTTTTCTGGTCTGAATTGCCTGCAGGCTCTGGTTCTGGGCTGGCACAGTCCTGGCGGACGCGCTATAGGACCCCAGCAGGGTCTCGGGAGACGTCCCCTCGACCCATCTGGTGACATTTGTCACATCTGAGCAGCGGGTGCTGCATTCTGGCGAGTCATCGCATCTGGTGACATTATTGTCACATCTGAGCAGTGGGTACTGCATTCTGGCGAGTCATCGCATCTGGTGACATTATTGTCACATCTGAGCAGTGGGTACTGCATTCTGGCGAGTCATCACATCTGGTGACATTATTGTCACATCTGAGCAGTTTGTGCTGCATTCTGGGTAAATTTGTCACTTCTGAGCAGTTTGTGCTGCACTCTGAGCAGTTTGTGCTGCATTCTGGGTGAATTTGTCACTTCTGAGCAGCGTCTGCGCTGCTTCTGAGCAGCTTCAGTATTGCATTCGGACGACTGGCCGCTTCTGGTTAACTCTTTGTCCCATTTGGGCTTTGTGTGGCACCTGGGAAACTACAAAATACCAGCTAGCCAATTTTTGATTTAGCATGCTATGTGTCTGTCTGTTTGTGTATTGTACTATATGGTCTTTACTCTTGCCTTCTATTAAATTCTTCATTGTGTTAATCTGATCTTAGGCTTAGGGATACTCATTGCAGGGTACTTTTACAGTCCTTCTCCTTGTTCCTGAGAGATTTGTTTACTCCAATCCCTCTAGGCAGAGAGCTCAGCAGCTCCATTCCTCAAAAGTAGTAAGAAATAATGTTTTGTGATCTTCTGCATTCAAACCTAACCTGATTTCTCAACCAGGAAAAAAAAGTTAAAAAGTCCTGGGTAATCCTCCCTCCCCCTTCCCTGGCCTTCCTGAAGTCTGCATTGGAATGTAAACTGCAGCAGTCTCAGCGGGAAAGGGGGGGTAACCTGAAGAAAAGAAAAAAAAAAAAAAGGTGTCCGTTTAAACTTCTGGGCTGGTACACAGAACTAACTTATTTTCTAGGATTCTTCATTTGTTTTGTTTTTCTTTAATGCTGTATTTTTGAGCTCATAATTTTGATCTTGCATACCTAGGTTAATGATTTTTTTTGATCAGTTCTATTTTTTATTCAACTAGAGTTTTTGAACATCTGTTACATTGCAATGGAGATAAAGTTACAAGGTCTTATCAAAACTGAGCGCTCCTAAAATTAAAATTTAAAAATGGATCCAAATACTTTTATTCACGTGATTTAAAAAGGTTCAATTTAAATTGGGTAAACTAATAAAAGTAAAATGTCTTTGAAAATAACTCATAAGTCTCTAGGTGGTCAAACTAATGGAATGTTGATGTTAAACAATGTCTAATATCAATTGTTTCTAGGATTTTTCTTCAACAGGAAAGAGACAGCAAATACTGTTCAGGACACTTGCCTGCTTTCTTGGTTTTTACAGAATAAGTGAATTAGAGTTAACATGTATGGGACTACTCAAATGTGTTTGTTGGTGACATCTGATTAATTTACAAAATTAAAATGCTCATTGTTAAATAACATCAAGTACTCTTAACCCCTCAAATTCCATGGGGCATCATACTTAAACATTATTGGTGTTTTCATAGGTTGGTAAATTAAAAAGAGTTTAAAATTGCTTTGTGTCATTACTAAAAACAAGGTTATTAGGAGTTATGTTCTAACAGATAAAACCTCAACTCGGAGAGTGAGTGTTCCATCTGCTCCCTTACCACTTCCCCCTGCTCCCCCTCCAGTTCTGCAAAGCTCCAAGGAGCTCTTAGACTTGGATTTAGAGCTACCATCTCCCCTTTCACTGTGTTTCAGTTAGAGTTGTTTCAGAATGTGAACAGAAAGGGGTCAACAGGTAGGGAAGAGAGAATAAAAGGTTCTGGGTTTGAAAATATATTTAATAAAAAGAAAAAGAAAATGTTTCTGGGTAAGAAAGTGCCTGTGTGATGGAATACATGAGAGTCTAAGTAAGTGCTAAGAAAGTCTGTGTGTAAGTAAAGGGCAAGTTTCAACAAGTCTGTGTGTAACTAAGTTGGTTGTGTGTATGTGAGACAGCTAAAGCTATTTAAGATTTTTCCTAAGGTAAAATACTAATGTTCTAATATAAGCCAAAGTTTAAAATATATGGTAAAATAACAAGGACTTCTTAAAAACACTAATTTACTCTTAACTTTGTGTCTATTAAGTTTTATTTTTTTAAAACAATTAGTCTTAAAAATTGGGGTTTATACAATTATGGTTAAACAACTGTTAAGAGTATTGTACTATGTTACAGAGTCTAAATTTTTCTTTAAAAATTGAATTTAGTAAGATTAATGTGTCAAGGTACTTGTGAAATGGTCACTCCTTGTATATTAAATGTATTCATATTTTCCAGGTATACAAGTTTTTAAAGCAGGAAATTTGTCAAGCTGCTATTCTCCAGAATAAACTTGTCTGTACTGGTAATATTAAACTTAAAGAGTAAATTTTATTGGGGATTTATTTCTATCATTTAATGTTCTATTATGGGACATATTATCAGTAAGGTATATGTAAAATTGGTTACTTATTTCACTGAGATAAAAATTTAAATGTAAATGTATATCTAAAAGTTAGTGACAGCCTGATTTGTTTAAAGGTTCATATTGTAGAAGGTAAAAGCATTTTGCTACACAAAAGAAAAGCTAAAAGCTCTCTCAGCCTTTCTTTGATTGATTCCTGTTTTGGATATAATGTTAGACTGTGTTAACTAATATTCATAGGGACTCAGAAATCAATATATGTAAACTTCTTAAAATAACATTTAAGAAAGAGTATAATGCTCAATAGCAAAAAATGGGACAACAATGACTGAGATTGGGGTCCCTGACTTCATGACTGTAGCATGCCTGGTGCCTGGGAGTATTCCTGTGTAGGAGCACAAGATGCCTAACTGCTGTGGCAGTAGCCTCCCTGGGGAGGCTCTGTACAGGAGTCCTATCAGCTCTTACATTGATATCAGGCACACAGTTCTTGGGCAGAAAGAAATTGTTTTGCTAGATAACCAGTGTTTCATCAGTTCCCTTCTCTAGTTCCTGCCCACCTTACAGTAACTTTGGACAGTGGACTTATTTGAGAGCTACACAGAGTTCCTAACATTGCACTTTGCAGTTGTGGGAAAAAGTTGCATAGATGGTCTAGTCTCTGTAACTCTCCTGAAAACAAAGAATAATGCTTACATAGTCTTTAACTTAATAATAAGACATGTATAAATGTTGCTAACATAACTCTTTAGATCTGCATTTCCATCAGAGAACAGAGTTCCATCTGATCTCAGTTTAATCTTCAAAATCTGTGTTTATAAACCTTTATTTTCTAATACTCCTTTGACCCTCACTGAACTTGAAAATTTGGTCATGCTGGTCATGGCAAAAGGGGCAAAAATTAGTTTTAGGATTAGAACATTTTACTTAAGACTTGTGAAGAGCCCTGCCTTATCTGAGATAAGGCTCTGCCTCACCCTGCTACATATTAGAATGACTCCAAAGTAAGCCAGACTTTAACTCATTTAAAGTTGTGCTCAAAAATTTGATGTTTGTTGTAAAGATTACTGTGATCTCAAACAGGGTATATAATGTAGAACTCAGCCAAAATTCAAGATAGCTATTATACAAGCTAAATATGTTTTTACTCTTGCTAATTTCATTTTGTAAAACTGTTGCCTGTTACTATTTTGCAGAAGTAGCTGCTTCCAGAACACGCAACCTAGGTAACTTGTGATAATAAGCCATCACCTAACAGATAGTGGTAACAGATATCAGAACAGATAGTGGTAATTTCCAGTACTAATGCAGACTCCAGTTAGATAAAAGGGTAAATAACTGCAAAGTTATGGACATTGAAGTTAAAGCCCAGTACTCTTACTTTATGACTGGTGAAACTGGCTTGCTGGATGATTAAGATCAAACTTAGAGATTGGAATTAAATACAGAAGGCAAGATAGGCCAGTATTTGGATCTTTTGTCCTCAGTCAGCCTGAACCCACGAACAAGAGAACTTCTCTAAGGAGCTTTGCAACTCTGTGTCACACAACCTCCTGATCAAGGAGATTGTTGAAACTAGAGGATGAAAATCGCTCAGTGCATCTGCTGCAGAGGAGGGTCATGGAAAAAAAGGAGACACCCCTAATGCTTCCAAAGGAAGTCACCTCATCAAGGAGACCCTGCCTAACCAATGACACTGGTGGAGCTAAGAAGCTGCTCTTAAGTTCTCTACGAGTGGCCCCTGTGGGAACTCAGCTGACTCTTTAACAAGACAGGAACCAGGTCAATTTGACCAACCTGATGTTAGACACCCAGCAAAACAGTTAAAACCAAAATATAACCATTCTTGGGCATTTAAGAGAAATAACAGTTAAATGTAACTTAAGATGTACACTTGTGTTAGTCCACTAGAATAAAAACTGGAAGCTACAAATGAAAGAGATTCTTCAGCAAATGTGCCTGATAACTATCAAGAGAAACTGCCAGAGTCAGAAGTTTTTAGTCAGTTTAAGGCCTACAGACCTTCCTAAGCTATACAGGTAGACTTGATCTATGTTTGCTCATATGATTACCTAGCCCTAAGTAACAGAAGTATAGAGCTCTCTACTAAACACAGGTTATACCAATAAAGGAATATTTTACAAAAATCAGATGACATTAAGTAGCTTAACTATATTTTTGGGGATATCTATGACATTAAGAGTTAAATGTTGTGTTTACATTCCTGATAACCTGGACAATGTTAAAGTTCTCAAATAAAGGCCTTGTCCTTTCCAGCCTTTGCTAGGTCTAGTTATGGGAACAATTTCTCAGTTCTTCCACCTCCTGGTGAGAGATTGACTTCTGTCATTTTCATGATACTCAGTGGCATGCTCCAGATTCTGCAACATTTACTTTGTACTAATTTCATTTCAGTACTCATGTCTTTTTGTTCTTCTATCATAGAAGCACCCACCCCCAGATGACTTTACAACCTGCTCTTCCCCAACCAGACTTCTACCTTGGACCCCTCGATTGACCCGATTTTAAAAAGGGAACTCCAAACTGCTTGCCCCACGCTGCCCACTTCCAGCTCGAAGAAGTCAGATTGGTCATCACCCATTTTCCCTACAGCAGTGAAGAAGTTCCTAGTATTAGAGGGGTAAATAAAGTCAGAATAAGGACAGGTAGTTAGTGTAGAAATAGGGAATCGGGTCAATTTGAGGAAATGAAGCCATGAAGCCATCTGCCTTTGGAAGTTGGAGACTGCCCCTGGAAGAATAAAATGTCAAGGATCTCCGGAGCTCATTAATT